>NC_057797.1:37732835-37739277 GCF_018294505.1 Triticum aestivum | reverse complement strand
TATTTGTTTCAAGCAAACCTTATGCCCTATCTTCATACATTTAGCTATTTTATAACAAAATCCAGACTTAAATAGTATATTTTATCATATTGTCGGCTATTTTTAAAATACAATACAAATGCAGATGCTCACATACACACACATACACCCCTATAAACACATGCACACACTCCTACCTCTATAAGCAACTTCGAGAGATTTAGTTGGCAAATATTAAGATTGATGAACTCGCCACAAATGCCTCGTTGTTAACGGGCACACCATACCACTGAAAGAATAACATTGAAGAACCTGAAATAAATCCAGAAAATATGCAAGCACACATGCCGATTCTAGGACTTAAACCCCGGTGGTCTAATTTAGCCACAAGGAATGTAACCAGCTAAGTTATTCTTAGTTCGCTCAGATTATCTATCTTTAACCTGCGTTGAATATACACTTCATTAGGTGAGGACTCCCGAGCAAACCTAGTTCTTGTAAAGCTTGTAGCTTAGCTCATAAAAACCAGGAGCCAAAAAATAACCGGAAACTGAATAAACAAATTCAGTTTTCTGTTGTATATTTGTTTACCTTTTTTTCTAAATACTCCCTCAGTTTCTAAATATAAGTCTTTTTAAAGATTTCAATATGAACTACATACGAAACAAAATGAGTGAATCTGCACTCTAAATTACGTCTGTATACATCTGTATGTAGTCCATATTGAAAGCTCTAGAAAGACTTATATTTAGGAATAGAGAGAGTATAAGTGAAACTGCTTTCATGAGTACAACCAATTTTTTTTTTCAATTTCGAAAACATGATTAGTTTCTGATTATGCTACATCCTAGCTATTCTTCAAAGCAGGCGTTCAGAGAACTCCACAAAATTCTCCAACGGCAGCCTCTGAAACTATTTCTGAGAGCCCTTCATAATTCTTTAGAGACTTTATAGAGCACTCATGCAATGTCGAATTCTCTGAATACCAATTTTCTACCTTGTGGGACCCACTTGTCAGTGGGATACTCTTTTTTGCTCCTCCTCCATCTCTCTCCCGCCACACGACCCTGGCATCATCAAGCCCATCCCCAACATGGACAACCACCAGCTCAGCCCACCATCACGCCCCTCCGATCGTCGTCTAGCCTCTCACGCCGTCGTCGTTGCAACAGATCTCGAGCATGCAGTCCGAGAGAACTACAATGGACTTTCCCTATCTAGTGAGGGATAGGTTAGACGCATCTTTTCCCATCTGTTTTCCCTTTGTTGTGGAAACATGTTTCCGTTATATAAGTCTTACATTATGGGATAGTGTCAAAAAGTGTCTTACATCATGGGACAGAGGAAGTATCTTCGAGGGATACGACACTAGTAGAGAACAGGGCTTTGGTCCAGGCCGGGTCAGCCCACCAATGTGGGCATTGGTCCCGGTTCGTGAGCCCAGGGGGCCGGCCGGGCCACGTGGGCCATTGGTCTCGGTTCATCTGGACCTTTTGGTCCCGGTTGGTGGGATGAACCGGGACCAATGGGCCTCGCTCCTGGCCCACCACCATTGGTCCCGGTTTGTGGCTTGAACCGGGACCAAAGGCTCCCCTTTAGTCCCGGCTCATGTCACCAATCGGGACCAATGAGGTGCCTATATATACCCCCTCGCGCAAGAGCAGAGCACAGTGCTCTGTTTTTTCTGGCCGAGGGGGAGAGGGCTTTGTGGTGCTCTAGCTCACCTCCTATGCACATGAGGTGTTCGATGGAATGCCCGAGCCACACTACTTAAGCTTTCTCCGCTCGAAGCTCGACCTCCAAGCTCCATTTTCCTCGAGATTTGTCTAGATTTAGCGGTCCGTCACGCCCCGTCCCCGTCTTCACCGCCGTCGATCACCCGCGCCGATCTCATCACCGACACCACCGTGGTGAGCCTCTTGTTCTTATCTTCTTTCTGAAAGGAAAAATATTCTTACTTGTATGTTTAGATAGATACTTGTATCATTTTCTTACATTTATTATTGCATCTTATATAGTGTGATGGTTTTGGTATCCGCCCCCGTCGGCCCTCGTCCTGTCTATGATTCGGATGTGGTATGTATATTATCTTTATAACTATTGGTTCATTTATTGTTTATGAAAATTATGCCGACCAAGGTGACATAGATTTTATTTATCTAGGATGTATGTGAATCGGAAATGCCAACCGACCCTATTGTCGAGAGGTTAAATTTAGTTGAAGAAGAAAACAATTTGTTGAAGGAAAAAATAAAAAAAATTGAGGAGGAGAAGATGATATTGGAGTTGCATGTTGCGGATGTCGTCGATGATCACAAGATCAAGATGGATGCAATGTGCTTGAAGATTAGAAAGATTAGAAAATATGCCATTCATACCGAGGCTTGGTATCATTATGCCGTTGGATCAATTGTTACCTTGGTTGCGATTATGATCGCATTTGTTTTCGCATTGAAATGTTTTACATAGTTTCAATGTATGGTTTAATTAATTAGATGCTCTGGAGAGCTATATGTTGTTAGATGAGAACTATGTATGCACTTTGGTTTTAATGTGATGATGAACTTCTATTAATTTGGACACTTAATTATATATAATGCACGCAGATGAACCGGCAATGGATGTACGGTGACAGACACACCCGCGAGTACATTAAGGGCGTGCATGAGTTTCTCGATGCGGCCGAGGCAAACAAACAGAATGGTTTTATGTGTTATCCATGCACTGAATGTGGGAATACGAGGTCTTACTCTAACCGGAAAATCCTTCACTCCCACCTGCTTTACAAGGGTTTCATGCCACACTATAATGTTTGGACGAGGCACGGAGAAATAGGGGTTATGATGGAAGACGGCGAAGAAGAAGACTACGATGACAACTATGTGCCCCCTGAATACGGTGATGCTGCAACGGGGGGAGCTGGTGAAGATCAAGAGGAACCAGACGATGTGCCCAATGATGCTGCAACGGGTGAAGTTGCTGAAGATCAAGAGGAACCAGACGATGTGCCCGATGATGATGATCTCCGCCGGGTCATTGTCGATGCAAGGACGCAATGCATTAGTCAAAAGGAGAAGCTGAAGTTCGATCGCATGTTAGAGGATCACAAAAAAGGGTTATACCCCAATTGCGAAGATGGCAACACAAAGCTCGGTACCGTACTGAAATTGCTGCAGTGGAAGGCAGAGAATGCTGTGGCTGACAAAGGATTTGAGAAGCTACTGAAAATATTGAAGAAGAAGCTTCCAAAGGATAACGAATTGCCCGACAGTACATACGCAGCAAAGAAGGTCGTATGCCCTCTAGGATTGGAGGTGGAGAAGATACATGCATGCCCTAATGAGTACATCCTCTACCGCGGTGCATACAAGGATCTGAACGCATGCCCGGTATGCGGTGCATTGCGGTATAAGATCAGACGAGATGACCCTGGTGATGTTGACGGCGAGTCCCCCAGGAAGAGGGTTCCTGCGAAGGTGATGTGGTATGCTCCTATAATACCACGGTTGAAACGTCTGTTCAAAAACGAAGAGCATGCCAAGTTGATGCGATGGCACAGTGAGAACCGAAAGAAAGATGGGAAGTTGAGAGCACCCGCTGACGGGTCGCAGTTGAGAAAAATCGAGAGAAAGTACTGGGATGAGTTTGCAAAGGACCCAAGGAATGTATGGTTTGCTTTAAGCGTGGATGGCATTAATCCTTTCGGGGAGCAGAGCAGCAATCACAGCACCTGGCCCGTGACTCTATGTATGTATAACCTTCCTCCTTGGTTGTGCATGAAGCGGAAGTTCATTATGATGTCAGTTCTCATCCAAGGCCCTAAGCAACCCGGCAACGAAATTGATGTGTACCTAAGGCCATTAGTTGAAGAACTTTTACAGCTGTGGAATGAAAACGGTGTACGTATGTGGGATGAGCACAGACAGGAGGAATTTAACCTTAAGGCGTTGCTGTTCGTGACCATCAACGATTGGCCCGCTCTCAGTAACCTTTCAGGACAGACAAACAAAGGATACCACACATGCACGCACTGTTTAGATGACACTAAAAGTATATACCTGGACAAATGCAGGAAGAATGTGTACCTGGGCCATCGTTGATTTCTTCCGACCAACCATCAATGTCGAAAGAAAGGCAAGCATTTCAAAGGCGAGGCAGATCACCTGAAGAAGCCCGCCATGCGCACTGGTGATCACGTGCTTGCTATGGTCAATGATTAACACTACGTAATCTTTGGAAAGGGTCCCGATGGACTAGCTGTTCCGAATGACACTGAGGGACACGCACCCATGTGGAAGAAGAAATCTATATTTTAGGACCTATCCTACTGGAAAGACCTAGAGGTCCGCTCCTTAATCGACGTGATGCATGTGACGAAGAACCTTTGCGTGAACCTGCTAGGCTTCTTGGGTGTGTATGGGAAGACAAAAGATACACCTGAGGCACGGGAGGACCTGCACGACTAGCTTCTCGTCGAATATAAAGGGAATAATAAATATGCCAGAGAAAAAGTTTCAGAACCTAAAGTCTCATGACTGCCACGTGATTATGACGCAACTGCTTCCGGTTGCATTGAGGGGGCTTCTACCGGAAAACGTCCGATTAGCCATTGTGAAGCTATGTGCATTTCTCAATGCAATCTCTCAGAAGGTGATCGATCCAGAAATCGTACCAAGGCTAAGGAGTGATGTGGCGCAATGTCTTGTCAGTTTCGAGCTGGTGTTCCCACCATCCTTCTTCAATATCATGATGCACGTCCTAGTTCATCTAGTCGACGAGATTGTCATCCTGGGGCCCGTATTTCTACACAATATGTTCCCCTTTGAGAGGTTCGTGGGAGTCCTAAAGAAATATGTCCGTAATCGCGCTAGGCCAGAAGGAAGCATCTCCATGGGCCATCAAACAGAGGATGTTATCGGGTGTTGTGTTGACTTCATTCCTGGCGTTAACAAGATAGGTCTCCCTAAATCACGGTATGAGGGGAGACTGGCTGGAAAAGGCACTCTTGGAAGAGACTCAATAATATGCAGGGACGGATATTCTTGGTCTCAAGCACACTACACAGTTCTACAGAACTCTACATTGGTGACCCCGTATGTCGATGAACACAAGAACAGTCTGCGCTCCAAACACCCAGAGCAGTGCGACGACTGGATTACATGTGAACACATCAGGACTTTCAGCAGTTGGTTGGAAACACGTCTCAGAGGTGACAACACTGTTTGTGATGAGTTGTACTTGTTGTCCAGGGGACCATCTTTGACTGTATTGACTTACAAAGGATACGAGATAAATGGGAATACATTTTACACGATCGCCCGAGATCAAAAGAGCACCAACCAAAACAGCGGTGTCCGCTTTGATGCAGCAACCGAGAGCGGAAAGGATACATATTATGGTTACATAGTGGACATATGGGAACTTGACCACGGACCTAATTTTAAGGTCCCTTTGTTTAAGTGCAAATGGGTCAATCTGTTAGGCGGCGGGGTACAGGTAGACCCACAGTACGGAATGACAACAGTGGATCTGAAAAATCTTGGGTACACTGACGAACCGTTCGTCCTAGCCAATGATGTGGCACAGGTTATCTATGTGAAGAACATGTCTACCAAACCGAGAAAAAGAAAAGATAAGGAAGCGAATACATCATACGATGAGCCAAAGCGCCACATAGTTCTTTCAGGAAAAAGGGACATCCTGGGAGTGGACGGCAAGACAGACATGTCTGAAGATTATGAAAAGTTTCATGAAATTCCTCCCTTCAATGTCAAGGCTGACCCAAGCATCCTGATAAACAATGAAGATTATCCATGGTTACAGTGTAATAAGCAAATGACACAAGCGAAGAAAAAGTGAAGACTTTCTCCCGCAACTTTGCAACACACGAACATGCTACCATTGTCCGTTTTGTACATGCACATGCTATGTGGGTGAAATTATGATACCATCCCAACTTTCAACTTTTTCAGAGTTCATTTAAAATGCTTTCATGTCTTATGGTTCGGCCCTCGTAATACCATGACCATTAGTCCCTGGCCCATGCCAACTTTTAACTTTCAACTTTCAACTTTCTAAAACTAAAGGCACTAACAGAAACTTTCAACTTTCATCTTTTCTCATTTTTTTAGTAAGTTAATCACAAACTTGTGATTCAAACAATTTTCAAAGAATTCAAATTTTAACTATTCAAATTTGAAAACTAATGGCACTAACAGAAAGTTTATAATTTTTCTAAAACTAATGGCACTAACAGAAAGTTTATAATTTTGCTGACCTAAAATCAAAAAGAATTAAAAAATAAAGCAAAAACAAAAGGAAATAAATAATGCAGAAAACAAAACAAAAAAACTAGAAAAAAATAAAAATAGCAACAATAAGTATTTTGTTGTAAGTAGAAACAAAATAAAATAAAGAAAGAAACAAAGAAAACAAAAAACAAAAAAGCGTTTTCAAATTTGAA
>NC_057797.1:37726189-37732460 GCF_018294505.1 Triticum aestivum | reverse complement strand
ACAAAACAAAAAACTGGAAAAAAATATTTTTATAGTAAAGTTAATCACAAACTTGTGATTCACACAAATTTCAAAGAATTCAAATTTTAACTATTCAAATTTGAAAAGTAATGGCACTAACAGAAAGTTTATAATTTTTCTGACCTAATAGCAAAAAGAATTAAAAAATAAAGCAAAAAACAAAAGAAAATAAATAATGCAAAAAACAAAACAAAAAACTGGAAAAAAAATAAAAAAATTGCCACCTATTGGGCCACCACGGCGTGAATACGACTAGAAACCCAACATGGGCTAGGATTCAGGCCCGCAGAAGGCCCAATAGGCCCACAGGCAAAGTAGTGTCAGATTAGGCCCATAGGCTTGCAGTTCAGAGGAGTTCGAGAGGGAGGAGGCAGCAGAGCTTATAAACAGGTGTTGGGCGCTGTCAACTAGCGAGGTGGGACTAAACTCCCACCACCACGCCGCTGTGCAAGGCCATTGGTCCCGGTTGGTGGCCCGAACCGGGACCAATGCCCACCTTTGGTACCGGTTCGTGGCACCAACCGGTACCAATGCCCCCCTTTAGTCCCGGTTGGAGCCAGCAACCGGGACCAAAGGCCGCTGCTTCCCGCCCTTTGGGCTGCTGAAAATTGGCCTTTGGACCCGGTTGGTGGCACCAACTGGGACTAAAGAGGGGCATTAGTCCCGGTTGGTTTCACGAACCGGGACTAGTGCTTTGGCTATATAAGCCAACACTTGTGAAATTCTCGATTCAGTTCGATCGATCTCCTCGTCCTCTCCTCCGACGACGACGCCAGGCTGCTCCTCGTCCTCGTCGCCGCCGAGCCCTCCGGACCACGTCGTCACCTCCCTGAGCCCGCGCCGTCCTCGTCGCCGGCATCCCTGAGCCCGCCGCCCTCGTCCCCGTCGCCGCGTTCCTCCCCGAGCCCGCCTCCTTGTCCCCGTCACCGTGTGCCGCCCCGAGGCTGCCGTCCCCGTCACCGCGTGCCGCCCCGAGCCTGCCGTCCTCGTCGCCGGACTCCTGCCGTCGCCGCCCCCCTCAAAGTGAGCCCCCCTCTCGAGTGCCACTCTTGTGCCCAAGCGCCCCTTGCTCCGCCCCTGCTCCATGGCCGCCGCCGGCCCCGATGCATTGAAGAGCAGAAGGAGAGGAGAAGTAGAGGAGAGGAGAAGTGGAGCAGCAGCAACGCGCTGTCCACTTTTCTGAATTTTTTGGAATTTCTGAATTTTTTTGTCCATATATAAGGTGTTTGATGAAATGCTAGATGTTTTTTTCATATGATGTTTTTTTTCATATATGTATTCATTTTTTATTTAGGTTGTTAATTAGTAGATATCGATTTTAGGTTAGTGTAGAGGAAAAAGTAAAATAAGGAAAAGGAAGAAAAGAGGAAGAAGGAAGAAGGAAGAAGAAGAAGAAGAAGAAAAGGAAGGAGTGGAAAAGGGAAAATAAGAAGAGGAAGACTTCTTTTTTCTTCATGGATATATGCTAAAGAAAACGAGGGGGTTGATAGATGATGATGAGGGGTCGAGAGTGGGACGAGAGGTCGAGAGGTGTCGAGGGGAGAAAAAAAAATGTTATCAGGGACGAGGGTCGTCGAGGGGTCGAGAGAGGGACGAGGGGTCGAGAGAACTAAATAAGAAGAAGAAGAGGAGAGGAAGAAGAGGAGAAATAAATAAGAAGAATAAAAAAGAAGAAAAAGAAGAGGAGAAGAAGAAAGGAATAGTGGAGAAGAAGAGAAATAGGGTTTCAGGGTCGAGGGTTCGAGGGGTCAAGGGTCGAGGGTTTCAGGGTCGAGGGTTCGAGGGTTCTATAGGGTCGAGGGTCGAGGGTTCCAGGGTCGTCTAGGGGTCGAGGGTTCCAGGGTCGTCGAGGGTTTGAGGGGTCGAGGATCGCCGAGGGGTCGAGAGAGGTTTCCTAGTGTCAAAGTATTGAAGAAATCCATGCCTTCATCATTAGCCGGAAGTAACCAGGGCATGTTGGTACGAAGTTCTGCAAAGTTGTTCTGGAATGGAGTCCCGGATAGGATAATCCGCCTTTTGGTACGAATTCAGCAAAGGCCTTCCAAATAGCGATATTCGGAAGGCTCTTGCTGAACTTTGTACCAAAAAGCGAATTATCCTATCTGGGACTCCGTTCCAGAACAACTTTGAAGAGCTTCGTACCATCATGCACATGTTACTTTTGCCTAATGATGAAGACATGGTTTTGTTGAATCCTTTGACACTATGCAACCTCCCGACCCCTCGGCGATCCTCTCGAACATGAGAGGAAGAAGAGGATCACCGAGGGGTCGAGGGTTCCAGGGTCGTCGAGGGTTCGAGGGGTCGAGAGAGGTTTCCTAGTGTCAAAGTATTGAAGAAATCCATGCCTTCATCATTAGCCGGAAGTAACCAGGGCATGTTGGTACGAAGTTCTGCAAAGTTGTTCTGGAATGGAGTCCCGGATAGGATAATCCGCCTTTTGGTACGAATTCAGCAAAGGCCTTCCAAATAGCGATATTCGGAAGGCTGTTGCTGAACTTTGTACCAAAAAGCGAATTATCCTATCTGGGACTCCGTTCCAGAACAACTTTGAAGAGCTTCGTACCATCATGCACATGTTACTTTCGCCTAATGATGAAGACATGGTTTTGTTGAATCCTTTGACACTACGCAACCTCCCGACCCCTCGGCGATCCTCTCGAACATGAGAGGAAGAAGAGGATCACCGAGGGGTCGAGGGTTCCAGGGTCGTCGAGGGTTCGAGGGGTCGAGGATCGCCGAGGGGTCGAGAGAGGTTTCCTAGTGTCAAAGTATTGAAGAAATCCATGCCTTCATCATTAGCTAGAAGTAACCAGGGCATGTTGGTACGAAGTTCTGCAAAGTTGTTCTGGAATGGAGACCCGGATAGGATAATCCGCCTTTTGGTACGAATTCAGCAAAGGCCTTCCAAATAGCGATATTCGGAAGGCTCTTGCTGAACTTTGTACCAAAAAGCGAATTATCCTATCTGGGACTCCGTTCCAGAACAACTTTGAAGAGCTTCGTACCATCATGCACATGTTACTTTCGCCTAATGATGAAGACATGGTTTTGTTGAATCCTTTGACACTACGCAACCTCCCGACCCCTCGGCGATCCTCTCGAACATGAGAGGAAGAAGAGGATCACCGAGGGGTCGAGGGTTCCAGGGTCGTCGAGGGTTCGAGGGGTCGAGGATCGCCGAGGGGTCGAGAGAGGTTTCCTAGTGTCAAAGTATTGAAGAAATCCATGCCTTCATCATTAGCCGGAAGTAACCAGGGCATGTTGGTACGAAGTTCTGCAAAGTTGTTCTGGAATGGAGTCCCGGATAGGATAGTCCGCCTTTTGGTACGAATTCAGCCTTCCAAATAGCGATATTCGGAAGGCTCCTGCTGAACTTTGTACCAAAAAGCGAATTATCCTATCTGGGACTCCGTTCCAGAACAACTTTGAAGAGCTTCGTACCATCATGCACATGTTACTTTCGCCTAATGATGAAGACATGGTTTTGTTGAATCCTTTGACACTACACAACCTCCCGACCCCTCGGCGATGCTCTCGAACATGAGAGGAAGAAGAGGATAAAAAAAGAAGAGGAAGAAGAAAAAAAAGAGGAGAAGAAAGAATAGAGGAGTTCTTCTCCTCCATTCTATCTTCTCCTCTTTTTTTTCTTCTTCTTCCTCTTTTTTTTATCGGGAACGAGGGTCGTCGAGGGACATAGATGTAGTGTCGTTGTTGTCGATATATACCCCCTCCCGATAGCTTACTATGATTAGGTAGCTAGTTCTATGTTTGGCACTAATATATCCATCTGTCATGTTTGAATAATAATTGACATGTTGTAAATATTTGTAGAAACTATGGACACCGCCCTAGACGAAGCAAAAGAAGCGTTGTTGAGGGACATAATCGTAGAAGGAAGTGATGTCGTCTCGTTGTTTCTCAACGACACTGATGGTCTGGAAGGAGAGGGTGAACAAGCTGGCTACGGTGACCTAATGCTGGTGCAAGAAGAAGAACATGAGGACGGCTCCGGTGACCCAATGCCGGTGCAAGAAGGAGACCATGATGACGGCTCCGGTGACCGAACCGAGTCTGGACAGGTATATATATTAGTTAAGCCTGTGCTGACTAGATGATTGATGCATTCATTGTTTTGGTATGTACACATATTAATTAAGTCTTTGTTCTTTTTTCTAGCCCTCCGGATCGAGCACAACTTCGGTAAATAGATGAGGCCCGAAGAAAAAGTTGAGCTCGGATGAAAAGTTTGAGATCATAGCAATCGCGCCCGACGGCCACCGATTGAACCCCTCTGGACAAAGAGCGCATTTGTTGCTCAGTGCGGGGTTCTGGTTAGGGACAAGATCCCGATAAGCATCCAGCAATGGTTTAAGCCGGCTACAGAAGACCCTGAGGTATCTTATGTCAATGATATGCAGAAAAATGATCTTTGGACTGAGCTGAAGTCAAATTTCACCCTACCACCAGAGGATAATCCAGAGAACCCAATTAAAGAGAAATTAATCAAGTCTTTTGCTCTTAACAGGATGGCAGAACTATTCAGGAGGTGGAAGAAAGAGCTGAATAAGTTTGTCGAAAATAATGAGACACCAGAATTCAAGGGCAGATATGAGAAGATCAGAGATCACTGGCCCGCATTTGTGGCCCACAAGACATCGGAAAAGAGTAAGAAGATGTCGGCGACAAACAAGCAAAATGCTGCGAAGAAGATGATTCACCATCGCACGGGGTCAGGTGGCTACCTCGTAGCCCGGCCTAAGTGGGCCAAGACTGAGAATGATCTGGTTGATAAAGGGATCGAACCAGAGACAATTAGCTGGCCAGACCATTGCCGGACTTGGTTCTTCGGGGCTGGCGGAACCTTGGACCCTGTAACAGGGAAGTGCATTTGGACGAACGATCAAATGGACATACCAGTCAGGAAGCTTAAGCAGTATATCGAAGCAGCGCAGCAAGGGAAGTTTTTTCCAGACAGGGAGAACGACGAGCTCACAATGGCCCTCGGGAATCCTGAGCACCCTGGACAGACACGAGGCACACCAGGCTCCATTCCATGGAAGGTTGGGTTTCCGGACGCAGGCGGTTACAAATCCCATGAGAGGAGGAAAAAAGTGCAGCAGACCCAAATGCAAGCGCTGCAAGCAAGGGTAGACGCGATAGAGGAACGAGAAGCAAATCGCAGCAAACGTACTGCCGAAGCCTCCCCCGAAGCTACCCCGCCATCTCAGCGCAGAAGCAGCGTGGCTTCCACCGAGCTGCTTCAGCCGGAGCATGCCTTGATGGCTCCTGCCAGCTATCCCGTGGACGCTATCACGGAGTCTCAAAATTGCCACATTATGACGCAATGGATGAATTTGAAGGTCAAGGCGGCTGTTGGCTCTATTTATCCTACTGAACCCGGCGTAACTTTTCACTGCCGGCCGATTCCAGAAGGATATGCTAGGGTGATGGTGGATGAAATAATGGAGGGATTTGAGGACCTCCAGCTTGACCACCCTACCGGTGAAGGAGAGACTCGGCTAGGGTCTGCTCTGAAGACTCCATGCCTATGGCGGAAGGAGCTCATCAACCTTCCGAACTGGACGCTCCGCCTCCTCCTCCTCCTCCGGCAAGTCAGGGCACTCCGCCTCCTCCACCGCCTCCTCCTCCGGCGAGTGACGATCAGGGCCCTCGGCCGGCTCCTTCTCCGGCGCGTGGCGGCACTCCGCCTCCTTCTCCGCCTGCGCTGACGCGCCCGAGCAGGCAGCCTCCTCCTTCTCCGCCTCGTCAGCAAGGGCGGAAGATACCTGCCGCCGCTCCAGCTGCTCCGGCGCGTCGTAGTCCTTCTCCTTCGCCTCGTAAGCAAGTAAAGAAGACAACCTCTCCGTCTGCTTGGTCGGCGTCTAGCAGTACAACCAGAGGCAGGAGGACATACAGATTCGGTCCTTCTCTGAAGACTCCAGAGAAGTTACCATATGAGAGGACCCTGGAGGAGAACGCCGAGATCGCGCGAACCGAAGTGGATGACTGGTTTCAAGGGTTGAGAGCAAAGAGACATCCACCTCCGGAGGAGAAGGTAGATCCGGTGAAAGTGAAGCGCACTCTGGCTGCCCTGGCAAAAGCACCCAAGTCTCCGCCGAAAGGCAACTATGAGCGCATTATTGCAAAGACATGGGCCGAAGCGGAGCGGTCGGGAAGTACAGTCAGTGATCAAAGGCTGAAAGAACGACGAGCAGCTGGGAAACAAATTGCCCAGCTCGGCGAACAA
>NC_057797.1:37724140-37725878 GCF_018294505.1 Triticum aestivum | reverse complement strand
CCCTCAAGGTGCCTAGCGACATCATCGATCCGAGGATGGTGCCCGGTTATGGCAATGTTGACGATTACCTGCCCGATGATGTACATTATGATACCATGGAGGTGCAGATACACAGATACGAGTATGGGAAGCCTCTCGTCAAAGATGAAAAATCTTTAACAACGATGGTGCGAAGATTGCATAATTGGTACTTGAAAATCTGCAGAGAGTCTGGGGGGAGGAGTACTTTGTATGCGAGAGTTAAACCGGAGCATGACCTCGTTGGAATTGAACTGCTGCCTATTCCATTTGAGGAGTTCTATCAGTTTTTCAATCAATTGGCCCTCGATAAAACAACGATCACCTGCTACTGTCTGTAAGTACTACCACTTCTGTCATTAAGTCTCTCTATATAGCTCATCTCTTTCATTGCATGTATTTATAATTATCCTCACTATATTATGCAGAATGAAGATCGCCGAATTGAAGAAAAGACAAATCGGTGATATTGGGTTCGTTAACACATATCTCATAGATGCAACTGAGGTTGAACATCGTCCCGGAGATACCGAGGCCAACTTGCTACAATCATTCAAAAAAAATGAAAACAAAGATATAATACTCTTTCCTTACAACTTCAAGTGAGTGTTATTGTCTTGTGCATATTCGGTTTCCCTTATATATTAGTCCAGGTTATAGTAATGTAATTGATGAGTTATGCATGCGTGTGCAGTTTCCACTATATTCTCCTAGAGATTAGGCTTGAGAAGGGAGTAGTAACCGTCTTAAACTCTAAACGAAAAGATCCCCAGGAGTATGCGGACATGACTGAAATCCTCAAGAAGTAAGTTAAATCGATCATTAACCACCATATCAGCAACTTTGTTCATTTCCTGATATCAAGTAATTGTTTTCTTTGTCCGGCAGGGTTTGGAGAAAATTCACCAGAAAAGTTCCGGGACTGCCGAAGGAGCTGGAATTTAGACACCCGAAAGTAAGTACTATAGTAGCATGTTCCGCGCATCTCCTAGTGATTCAAGCGCTAGTTTCATCAATACCATTTAGCATTCTTGCTTATCAGTTTGATTGACCTCTATTTCTTGTAAAGTGGTTGCGGCAGGAAAAAGGGAATGATTTCTGTGGATACTACGTCTGCGAGTCCATCCGCCACACGACCTGTGAGCGGGGCGGGTACTCTGACGAACAATATGAAGTACGTAAATAACAACATTCACAATTTTATTTTATTACCATCATTTGTATTGAGTTTCATTCATTCATACATATATGTATTGACCCCCTTCTTCAAATTAGATGTTTCGGAAGCGGGATGAACTCCTAGCACCAGCTCGCATGCGAGCAATTCAAGAGGAATTGGCGGCATTCTTTTTGACCAAGTGATCGCTGAAGACGGAGAATACTATGTGGACCATGAGTCCATAGGATTATATTTGTAAGAGATAATTATTGTATTTATGTAGCCGGTAGTGTCGGGTAGATATACGAGAACTTGTTGTTCGACCAATCTCTCGGAGGAGGAGAGGTGGTCGATATCACTTCTCTCTGTATGCATATTTGTTCATGACGATCTTCTGTTTCCTTCATTTGCTTACTAGCTAACTAGCGTGTCTAGTCCTCTCTATACGTATGTATAGTACGTAGCATCGACCAAGCACGGACGTAAGAGAGGACACTTCTCTCTATTAATTATAGCTAGCTAACACAATATATGAAACACCTAAATTAACCCCCCCAAAAC
>NC_057797.1:37679040-37723885 GCF_018294505.1 Triticum aestivum | reverse complement strand
AATGCTGATGCGTGGATGCCTATTGGTCCCGGTTGGTGCCACCAACCGAGACCAAAGGGTCTCCTGCCTGGGCTCTACGCACTGCCCACGTGGAGGCCCATCAGTCCCGGTTCTGGATTGAACCGGGACTAAAGGGTCGGGGCATTAGTACCGACACTTTAGTCCCGGTTCAGGAACCGGGACTAAAGGCCCTTACGAACCGGGACTATAGGCCCTTTTTCTACCGGTGCGATAAAACCAGGTGGTCAGGGTACAAATCTTCCGAAGCCATAGAAACCCCGTAATAGCACAATTGTTCTTATCCGTTACCAATGTCTACCTGGCGTAGCAGGGTGTGGGATCCGAAGTCCCTAAACACTCAGACCGGCCGGTGTTATGATCCAGTTGCACCCGTAAAGATTCCATCTCCGAGTGGATACCCTAAGGGCGTGTTCGGTAGTCCACCACGGCTGCTAAATCCTCAACTCCGTCGCCGGTAGCCAGCATCCAGCTTCTCTCGTTAACTCCCGGAGCGAGCATTCTGTTCGGTGCGCTAGCTTCTTGCTAAAACCGATCCGCCAGGCCGGAAGCCCACAAACAACGGATCTGGCCCACACATAGCCCATCTATCTCTCCATCTCCTGGTCAACGAAGAACATCAGATGCCCACAAGCGGGCTGAGAGATGAGCGATGCAGGAGGGCTGCAAGCGACCTCCTATGGATCCGGTGAGGCCATCGGATGGGAGCAGCGGTCGTGGCTCCCACGCTGCTCCTAGCGGATTGGAACGGCGGCGGAGTGGGAGAATAGGGACGGCAGGCAGCGAGCGGGGAGGGCGGCGGTCGGACTTGTATGGCAATGGGCTCGGCGGCCTCCTCGATGGCTCCCTTGGGTTGGTGTGAGGAACGAGAGAAGGAGGAGAACGTGGGGATAGAGCGGTCGTGCGGGATGAGCTCGAATCGGTACGCCCGATGTTCACTTGGCGGTGGCAATCGCTGGTAATTTCAGTCAAACTCTAGCTCCTTCGATTTCTGGGAGCTCGATTAATCCAACTCCACGACTCCGCCGATTTTACACTATGCTCGTAGCCAGGTTTTGGACCGTTCGGCTGGGCTCCTCATCTGAAGTTGAGGAGTTGAGAAGCTGGAATTCTACCAAACACGCCCTAACTCACTGACATGGAGTCTACTCGGGCATAGCAGGGCGCGGGACTCCGAAATCCCTAAGCACTCAGGCCGGTGGTATGATCCAGTTGTGCCCGTAAAGATTCCATCTCCGAGTGGGTACCCAGTACCCTAACTTGCTGACATACTCTCCGAGGAGTACATCTTATCCCTCACGAGTGTCTACTTAAACGCAGTAGGGGTAGGGCGCGGCACTCCAAAGTCCCTAAATACTTAGGCCGGTGACATGATCCACCTGCCCCGTAAAGTTTCCATCTCCAAATGGGCATCCTAACTCACTGACAGACACACTATTATGTACTCCCTTCGTTTTTAAATATATTTTTTTAGACATTTCAAACAGACTATCACGTATGGATATAATATAGATATATTTTAAAGTGTAGATTCATTCATTTCGCTCCATATGTAGTCATTTGTTAAAATATCTAGAAAGACAAATATTCAGAAACGGAAGGAGTATGTGCAAAGTTTCACATGGCCGGGGGTGCGGTTGGTACAGGCCGGCCTACTAGGTTATATGCAAACTAGTACTAGTTTCTTCATTGCTAGTGCGGTTGCCAGGGAATAGCTGCCACCGAGGGGACTATGCCGACATTAGCACATGTAATTCCTCTCTAGATCTGTGCAAATTTGTATGTTAGTGGAATCAGATAGAGTATACGTCTCGACAGAGTACCATTTATTCTTTTTGTTTCCTCGTATATGCTTTCTGCAGGCGCCATGCATTGCGGGCACGCTATCTACGAAGTATTCTGTCCGTTGTAGAGCTGAGCGTCGAATCCCGCAGTTCTTGTAGTTGAGGGGCAAAAATATACGCTTTTCTTATGGAAGTACTTGTCCACGCAAAATATGTTAAGTTTGTTCAGTAAACTAGCCAATTAGGGACAGCGAATTTGCGTGCACATCACATGCATGCAGCTGGTTAATGAATCATTCGTTGATGAAATCAAACATAGGATTGGAAGAACGAAAAACTTGTATTATTCATGTGGGTCGGACTCAGAACACTGTTAGCCACTCATTGGCAATTTTTGGTAGACGTCATAAGTGCACAAGTCTTTTGGCTAGGTTCAGGACTGAAAGGGGCCGTCAAACAATGTCAAACTGACTGTAATTCTATTAATACTACACCTTATTTCGCTGCCAAATAAATAAGAGGCCGGCTTGGGTACACCCCCTATAAACCGTAGAAGGGCAGTAGGTCATTTCAACTAAACGTATACCCACCTACATATTGTAGACGTGTACAGCCGAGCCGCCAGCCCCAGCCTATAAGCACCGACCCGCCCGCCCACCGATCACCGCCCGACTGGACGACCGCCGTCACCGGCTACGGACACCGTTCACCACCCCGTCCCACGCTGCGGCTTCGCCCGATTATCCCGCCAGTGACAAAAGTCGCCGTCCTCGTATTCGATGTCGCCGCCGTCCGCAATCACACCGGATGCCCCTACCCGAATGCCCCGTCAGCCATTCCGCGCGGCATCGACCCCGCCACCCTAGGTTTGCCATCTAAACCATCTAAGAATTTAGTTTTTGCAAAAAATAATTTGAAACAATTTTGATCTTGTTAATTATTCATCAGCATGACCCCACTACATCAAGTTTGAATTTAAACTGATATATGATTTCTTTATCAATGTTGTGCAGTGTTCATAGTGGGATGTGTTTACACTAGTAGAAAAATGGCCATTTGTCCCGGTTCGTAGGGCCCATTTGTTCCAGTTGGGGAACCGAGACTAAAGGGTCGGTACTAAAGCCCTATACATTTAGTCCCGGTTCTTACACCAACCGGGACAGATGGGCCTCCACATGGCCGCTGTGGCGAGCCAAGGCATGCGTCAGCAGCTGGCAAGAGCTGAGGTTTTTGTTTCTTTAAAGAGGGTGGTTTAGAGGGTTTTGGGGGTTAATTTAGTGTGTTAGCCAGCTAATAGAGAGAAGTATTCTCTCTTATCTCCGTTCTTGGTTTACCAACGCTACAGCTATGCCTAAACATGGCTTAGATTGAAGTGAAGGCAACATGTGTGGTACATGTCGAAAATAATACTAATATCCTAACTTGATCAAGTTTGGATTAGTACTACTTTCGACATGCCCCACATGTTGTCTTCACTTCAATCCAATCCATGTTCATTTCACCCACTGATATATAAATACTCTTCATGCTCGCATCATGCATCATCATAATAACAAGTCCTACTAATTATCATCATACAACTTCTACTCGTTATTAATAACAAGTCATACGATCATCATCCTCATAGTCATCGAATCAACCCAACTTAATTGTTCTTAGCACATGATCATCAGTATTAGGTAGGATCTAAATACCCTCT
Organism: Triticum aestivum; assembly: GCF_018294505.1. Lineage (NCBI taxonomy): Eukaryota > Viridiplantae > Streptophyta > Magnoliopsida > Poales > Poaceae > Triticum > Triticum aestivum. Next base: position 37,720,384 of record NC_057797.1, on the reverse strand, counting down.
TTAAGGTAAAATAGCATAAAACAATACAGGCCCTGACTCTCCATTATGGAGAATGGAGATCATCCTGTCTCCAATTATTGCGCTTCGCTTCCTTTTGCTTCCAAGTACCTCCTTACGACTGTCCATACATTTTTTTCCATTCTGTGATTTTCATGTCTCCACTTCTTTTAGAAATCCGATATGGACAGGTGAGATTCGTAGGATGACCTGGCTGTATGTTCAAAACATCAAGGCAACCATTCTGATACATCAGATGAGGCACACAATCATCCGAGATTTTCTGTTGAAAAACATAGTAATAACTTCGTAGTTAGCAATGTAGTTAAGTTTTAAAAGAATTTATGCAAAAGATGCACGGATGTCATAATAGTAAAAAATATTACCATGGCATCTCCATGGATGTTACCGTAGTTCAACACGTGCACTAGTGGCACGTATTGACCATAATGTGGAGGAGTTTTATTATAGATATTGTAATTCTCAAGATCAGTACAAAATGCGACCAGATAATTTTTCTCCTGATAAGTTAACTCAAAGCCATCAGTGTAGTAGGTTCTGTCTACCATGTTCCGCACATTGTTTGAATAATAAAAATAAGCTGTCAACGAAAATAAGCTGTCAACTATTTTGAAATAAACAATATAAATTAGTTAATAACTATGTTTGAGAAACTCACATAGCGGTAGAATTGGAAGCGTATCAACAAGGACCCAAATGTCCATATTGTCTTGGTCGATGTCAGGATCACCAAGATCCATGGTGACAAACATACCCTCATAAAAACCATACATATTGCAAAGTGCTTCCCAATTTTTGCAACCAAAATGGGTTACGCTCTCAGAATTATACAGATTTACTTCAAAATCCACATCATAATGGGTCCTTAGGTGAATTTTCTTTGTTTCGGAATTTTCATAGTCTTCAAAATCCATCCTCTCCAAGACATAGCGTCTTGCATGGCATGGGATAAGCTACTCGAATTGTAAAAGATGAAAATTACACGTTAAAATAGTTGAAGTCATGCTTAATTATGAAAAAACACTTTTCATCGTTGCATACCGTTTCAACATCGAAGGTCTCCTGGAGCTTAATGCTGAAGTGCCGATCTTTGTCCAGGTGAGGCCTGTCGCACAGACCTCGGTCGTCGTTGTACCAGTTGCACTCCCCCGGGAGACTTTCGTCATCCGATGACGACATTTCCTACGTTCATAATTTAAAAATTAAACCTGTACAATTCAATATATGTACTATAAAAATTAAAATAGATTATTATTATTCATCGCGGGTTGACTATCGGTCTGCCGAGTCTATATGGTGGAGACTCTCCCTCACTGATTCTTCTCTGACATTTGCGGCCGTCGGTGATGGTCGTTACTCCTTCTTCCCCTAGTGCATAACAAAGGTCTAGCACCCGGAGAAGAAGGATAAACGACCCCCACGACAACAGTCGAGATTCTTCGTCCTCTCTCATATATGGTGGAGTCTCGACAGACTTAACGTCAACCCGAAATATCGTTTAATTATCTTTCTAAAAAAGAACATATCGAGCGTTTAATTTTAGCATTCAAAGTAGGAGTTGTTTTCCAATTTGAGCATTCAATAAGAAAAACCAAATCGTAAAATAAATTAGTATTCAAATTACCATGCATTCAATAAGCAAAACTACATCATCTCTTGCGTCCATACATCTTCGAATACTATCACTAATACACTTCGAATAGTATCATACATATAGCATCGCTAATACAGCTAGAACCGTAGCGCTCGACGGGTATCGGCGCAGGCGGTTGACACCCAAAGAGAAGGAACCATCACAGGATCATAGCTGCAATGAGATCCCTGAAGAACCTGCCAGGTATTGTCGAATCTACCCTCCAACGCAAGCATGTAGCGACGGACGTGCTCGTCCTCCTCGCTGACACGGTGACGTACCACCTTTGCGGTGTCCGAAAGCTTCGACACTGTCACTGGCCCACACGACCGCCACCAAACAAGGTTCGGGTCAACGACGGGCTAGCTCCTCACCAAGCTACGCCCCCCGGAAGATAGCACCTCCCAATACCAGCCCGGCGGAGCCTAGTCCCGGACATGGCCCTTCTAATCAAGCAGACCTCCTCCGCCGAGTCGACGACGAGGATGCGGAATAGGCATCATCGACGTCGATGCGGGAATAATTGCTTTAACTAAAAAAATAAATTAATTCTATTAATTTTCTTGCTAAAAATAAACTATTTCTATAGTAAAATAAAGTAGTTTTATTAAAGCAACTAGTTCAACTACTAAGCACTTACTATAAATAAAATAAAGTAATACTTACTAAAAATAAACTAATTCTATAGTAAAATAAAGTAGTTTTATTAAATCAACTAGTTCAACAACTAAGCACTTAACATAAATAAAATAAAGTAGTACTTACAAAAAATAAACTAGTTTAACTAGTTCTATTATTTTTCTAACTAATTCTATTAAATACTTACTAAAAAACATTATTATCTGTTATAGCTCTAGTGCATTTTTCTAACTAATGCTATATTATAATCTGTTTTGGATGATAAATGGGCTTTGTTATACACTTATATTATTTTTGGGACTAACCTATTAACCGGAGGCCCAACCCAAATTGCTGTTTTTTTGCCTATTTCAGTGTTTCGCAGAAAACGAATATCAAACGGAGTCCAAACGGAATGAAACCTTCGGGAACGTGATTTTCGGAACAAACGTGATCCAGAGGACTTGGAGTCCACGTAAAGCAATCAACGAGGAGAGCACAAGGTAGGGGGGCGCGCCCACCTCCCCCAGGCGCGCCCTCCACCCTCGTGGGGCCCACGTTGCTCCATCGACGTACTTCTTCCTCCTATATATACCTACGTACCCCCAAACCATCAGAGGCATCCACGAAAACCTAATTCCACTGCCGCAACCTTCTATACCCGTGAGATCTGATACGTCTCCAACGTATCTACAATTTTTGATTGCTCCATGCTATATTATCTTCCGTTTTGGACATTATTGGGCTTTATTATCCACTTTTATATTATTTTTGGGACTAACCTACTAACCGAAGGCCCAGCCCAGAATTGCTATTTTTTTTGCCTATTTTAGGGTTTCGAAGAAAAGGAATATCAAACGGAGTCCAAACGGAATGAGACCTTCGGGAACGTGATTTTCTCACTGAACATGATCCAGAAGACTTGGCCCTACGTCAAGCAACCAACAGGGAGGCCACGAGGTAGGGGGGCGTACCTACCCCCCAGGCACGCCCTCCACCCTTGTGGGCCCCCTGTTGCTCCACCGATGTACTTCTTCCTCCTATATATACCTACGTACCCCAAACGATCAGATACGGAGCTAAAACCCTAATTCCACCGCCGTAACTTTCTGTATCCATGAGATCCCATCTTGGGGCCTGTTCCGGAGCTCCGCCGGAGGGGGCATCGATCACGGAGGGCTTCTACATCAACACCATAGCCTCTCCGATGAAGTGTGAGTAGTTTACCTCAGACCTACGGGTCCATAGTTATTAGCTAGATGGCTTCTTCTCTCTTTTTGGATCTCAATACAAAGTTCTCCCCCTCTCTTGTGGAGATCTATTCGATGTAATCTTCTTTTGCGGTGTGTTTGTTGAGAATGATGAATTGTGGGTTTATGATCAAGTTTATCTATGAACAATATTTGAATCTTCTCTGAATTCTTTTATGTATGATTGGTTATCTTTGCAAGTCTCTTCGAATTATCAGTTTGGTTTGGCCTACTAGATTGATCTTTCTTGCAATGGGAGAAGTGCTTAGCTTTGGGTTCAATCTTGCGGTGTCCTTTCCCAGTGACAGTAGGGGCAGAAAGGCACGTATTGTACTGCTGCCATCGAGGATAACAAGATGGGGTCTTCATCATATTGCATGAGTTTATCCTTCTACATCATGTCATCTTGCTTAAGGCGTTACTCTGTTCTTATGAACTTAATACTCTAGATGCATGCTGGATAGCGGTCGATGTGTGGAGTAATAGTAGTAGATGTAGGCAGGAGTCGGTCTACTTGTCTTGGATGTGATGCCTATATACATGATCATACCTAGATATTCTCATAACTATGCTCAATTCTGTCAATTGCTCAACAGTAATTTGTTCACGCACCGTAAAATACTTATGCTCTTGAGAGAAGCCACTAGTGAAACCTATGGCCTCCGGGTCTATCTTCATCATATTAAATCTTCCAATACCTAGTTGTTTTTATTGCTTTTATTTTTCTTTGCATCTTTATCATAAAAATACCAAAAATATTATCTTATCATATCTATCAGATCTCACTCTCATAAGTGACCGTGTAGGGATTGACAACCCTTTATCGCGTTGGTTGCGAGGATTTTTTTTGTGTAGGTGCGAGGGACTCACGTGTAGCCTCCTACTGGATTGATACCTTGGTTCTCAAAAACTGAGGGAAATACTGACGCTACTTTGCTGCACCACCCTTTCCTCTTCAAGGGAAAACCAACGCAAGTGCTCAAGAGGTAGCAAGAAGGATTTCTGGCGCCGTTGCCGGGGAGGTTCGCACAAGTCAAGATTTGACTCCCGACAACGAGCCATTTCTGGCGCCGTTGCCGCGGAAGTCTACGCAAAAGTCAAACATACCAAGTACCCATCACAAACCCTTACCTCTGGCATTAAATTATTTGCCATTTGCTTCTCATTTTCCTCTCCCCCACTTCACCCTTGTCGTTTTATTCGCCCTCTTTCTCTCTATCCTCCCTCTCTTTCTCTATTTGCCTCTTTTTGCTCATTTGCTTGTTTGTCACGATGGCTCTTCCTGATTTGGTGATCTTCACCTTAAAAGGTTAGAAGAAATCGAAAGCAACATTAGGAGTTTTATGGTCTTGCAATTTGAGCATAATAGTTTCTTTAGAAACGAGCTTAAGGAACAAAAAAGTTTTATGAGTTATATGAATAAAGAGCTCGATGATATGTCTAAAGAATTTGATGGTTTGAGATCCTAAATTGCTTGTCTTGAGAAGTTAATAGCTAAAGTTTTGGATAAGCAGGCTACCTTAGTTAATAAGATGGCAGCTAAGCCGGAAGACCATGATAATAAAGATGAAGATCTAAAAGTTATTGATGTGTCCCCTATTAAATCTTTGTTTTGCAATATGAATCTTGATAATAATGGGACTGAATATGATCCACCCTTACGTGGAAGGCGTTCCAAAAATTCGGAGTTTTTAGATCTTGATGCTAAATTTGATAAAAGTGGGATTGAACAGATCAAAACCCTAGATGTTAATGAACCTACTATTTTGGATTTCAAGGAATTTAATTATGATAATTGCTCTCTGATAGATTTTGTTTCCTTGTTACAATCCGTGCTAAATTCTCCTCATGCTTATAGCCAAAATAAAGCGTTTACCAAACATATCGTTGATGCTTTGATGCAATCTTATGAATAAAAACTTGAGTTGGAAGTTTCTATCCCTAGAAAACTTTATGATGAGTGGGAACCAACTATTAAAATTAAAAGTAAAGATCAATAATGCTATGCTTTATGTGATTTGGGTGCTAGTGTTTCCACGATTCCAAAGACTTTTTGTGATTTGTTTGGTTTCCGTGATTTTGATGATTGCTCTCTAAACTTGCACCTTGCGGATTCCACTATTAAGAAACCTATGGGAAGAATTAATGATGTTCTTATTGTTGCAAATAGGAATTATGTGCCCATAGATTTTATTGTTCTTGACATAGATTGCAATCCTTCATGTCCTATTATTCTTGGTAGACCTTTCCTTAGAACGATTGGTGCAATTATTGATATGAAGGAAGGAAATATTAGATTCCAATTTCCGTTAAGGAAATGCATGGAACACTTTCCTAGAAATAAAATTAAATTACCTTATGAATTTATTATGAGAGCCACTTATGGATTGCCTACCAAAGATGGCAATACCTAGATCTATCCTTGCCTTTTATGCCTAGCTAGGGGCGTTAAACGATAGCGCTTGTTGGGAGGCAACCCAATTTTATTTTTATTCCTTTATTTTTTCTCCTGTTTAGTAATAAATAATTTATCTAGCCTCTGTTTTGGTTGTGTTTTTTTGTGTTTAGTTAGTGTTTGTGCCAAGTAGAACCGTTGGGAAGACTTGGGGAAATTCTTTTTGATCTTGCTGTAGAAAACAGAAACTTTAGCGCTCACGAGAACTGCTGCCATGTTTATTTGGAAGGTGTTATTTAGTTAATTCTTTTTGAATATGATTAACAGACAAATTCCTGACATCCAGAAATTTATTTTAGAATTGTTGGGGTTCCAGAACTTGTGTTAGCTACATATTACTACAAACTGTTCTGTTTTTGACAGATTCTGTTTTTCTTGTGTTGTTTGCTTATTTTGATGAATCTATGGCTAGTAAAAGAGTTTATAAACCATAGAGAAGTTGGAATACAGTAGGTGAAAGGATCGATATGGTTGACTAGAGGGGGGGGTGAATAGGCAACTAACAATTTTTAGCTTTTCTTTAGCAATTTAAACTTTGCATCAAAAAGGGTTGTCTAGATATGCAACTAGATGAGCAACCTATATGATGCAACACGAATAGAAACACGAGCAAGCAAGATATATGAAGCAATTAAGCTACACAAGTAAAGGAACGCGATAACCAAAAGTGGAGACGGTGGAGACGAGGATGTGCTGCCGAAGTTCCTTCCCTTTGAGAGGAAGTACGTCTCCGTTGGAGCTGTGTGGGGGCACAATGCTCCCCAAGAAGCCACTAGGGCCACCGTAATCTCCTCACGCCCTTACACAATGCGAGATGCCGTGAGTCCACTATTGGTGCCCTTGGAGGCGGCGACCAAACCTTTACAAACGAGGTTGGGGCAATCTCCACAACTCAATTGGAGGCTTCCAACGACACCACGAAGCTTCATCACAATGGACTATGGTTTCGCGGTGACCTCAACCGTCTAGGATGCTCAAACACCCAAGAGTAACAAGATCCGCAAGGGATTAGTAGGGGGAATCAAATATCTCTCGGTGGAAGTGTAGATCGGGGCCTTCTCAACCATTCCCGAGCAAATGAACAAGTTTGGTTGGCTAGGGAGTGAGATCGGGCGAAAATGGAGCTTGGAGCAATAATGGAGCTTTAATGGTGGAAGAGGTAAGTCAACGGGGAAGAAGGAGATCCTTTATATAGTGTGTGGAAAAGATCCAACCGTTACCCACCTACCAGCCCGCGGCCAGTGGTACTACCGCGCATGGCCAGCGGTACTACCGCAAGGCCGCACGGTAGTACTGCTTGCAACCAAGCGGTACTACCGCACGGTAGTGCGGTACTACCGTACCACCCTACGGTACTGCCGTGACCCCCAGCCAGGGAAACAGACGCAGGCTGGGGCGGTACTTTCGCACGCGCGGTACTACCGCGCCCACAGCGCGGTACTACCGTGAGGCAAAAAGTCCCGAGGGGAAAAGGGAACTACCGTGCATACTTCCGCAAAAGAACGGAAGTAGCAAAAACTCGACACAGTAGTACTGCCGAGGGGTGGTACTACTGCCTGACCGCCTAGCGCGGTACTACCGCACGGCGAAAGCGGTAGTACCGTGGAGGTGCGGATGTAATTTTTTACATCCGCTCCTACTACCGCACCCGGGCAGCACTAGCGGGTGGGCAGCAGTAGTACGACTCCAGGGGAGCGGTACTACCGTGAGCACCAGCGGTACAACCGCGCGCCTGCGTGGTACTACCGTGGATGCCCACGGTACTACCATTGCTCCTGGAGCGGTACTACCGCAACCACATAAGCAGCCAGTCATCTGAGTCAGAAAAACGGAGGAAGCTCCAAGGAAGAAGGGAGGGGATGCAAGGAGACGTGTATGTGATGATTCCACCCAAACCTTTCCAACGCGGACCCCTCTTAATAGTACGGCTTTCCTACGACTCAAATCCACCAAAAGGAAACATAGAAAAGACGCCGTCTTCGTCAGTCTTCGAGGGACACCCAATCGTCTTGTGCCTAGCGGAGAAGAGTCTGGAAAGCTCATGGCACACGATTAGTCCGCAAATGCGTTGTCATCAATCACCAAAACACTTAGGGATAAATATGACCTTACAATCTCCCCCTTTTTGGTGGATTGATGACAAAACGGGATTTGCACAAAGAAAATAATATTAAGTAAATGCAAACCCCTCCTCTCTATAATATAGACGGACTCCCCCTAGATGTGTGCCACCTAGATGAGTGCTTTGGACTGCACGGCACACGAATACTAGGATCACAGCTCCCCCTATATTATAGAGACAAAGCATATCTATCACTAGACAAGATATACCAAACATAAGTTAACTACAATAGATAGATAGAGGCATATGTCTTACACCATATGGAGGATAGGTCTCGAAGACACAAACCAAACAAAAGCAAACGAGGCAAACGAGGTCCAAACAAACACACCAAGCACGACACACGCAAATCCCTTAACTCTCTCCCCCTTTGGCATCGAGACGCCAAAAAGGCAGAGAGGACACCTACAACACAAGTGGTGGCTCAAGCAGAGAAGTCGTCCCACAGCTCCTCGTGCTCCTCGTCAGACTCGGCGGCAGGGATAGTCTCCTCCATGTCATCCTCTGAACTGGTCCACTTGTAGCCCTGCTTAGTCATCCAGGCAGCCTCAGGAGTGATGACGTCCTCAGACCCGCCAGACACATCCTCTCCATAGAGCCTCATCACCTTCTTGTCACGGCGGCGACTCTCCTTGTCAGACACGTGAGCCCTGTACTGTCCCTTCGCCTGCATGCAGAAGAGAGTCTTCATCTTGTCCTTCAGCTTCTTGGCCCATGATGGCTCAGAGGAAGAAGTGGTGAACCTGGCAGCACGGTCCTCAGCAGCACGGTCCTCAGCACGGTCCTCAGCATGGCCCTCAACAGCCTCCCCCTGACCAGCAGCCCTCCTAGCAGAAGATGCCTCAGCACGAGTAGTGGTGTTGGCCCAGTTGGGCTTGACGCGGAGGCAGATGGACTCATGGCGGATCCAATCTGGAGCAAGGAACTCATCACCTGGATACGTCTTCTCCCAAGTGGTAGAGAGCAGCAGAAACAGATACGGTCCATAGATAGGAACCTTGCGAGTGAACACCGCAAACAGAAGCTCACACCACATGATGTGAGAGACATCAAGTGGCTGAGTCTGAGAAGAACGTGCCTCTGCACTCAAGAGCAACATGTCCACTAGATATGCTTGAACCTTGTCCTTGTCGCCAATGTGTGGGAACAGAGTGTTGCGGAAGATGCGATGCATGATATCCAGAAAAGAGTTCAACATCCAAGTAGACTTTCCATTGGCAAGTACCTTCTCAACAAGGAAGGGCTGAAGCAGGTTCTTGTTGGCAGACTCAGAGTTGGCATGGGGACGGACACCAACTGGGGTGTGGAGCCCGTCATCAGGAATGTGCAGCAGATCCATGAACTCTTTCCAAGTAGCAGACAGCTGACGGCCATTCATCCAAGTCATCCTCCGGTCATCGCCGGGATGAAAGTACACTGAGGCAAAGAACTGACAGATAAGCTCAGGGTCATAGTCAAGGTGAAAGGAGATCACCGGCTCAATAGCAAACTGCTCCACCAAGTCCAGAGCCTCTCCAAATTAGTCACGAAACTTGTCTTTCCGCGGGTGATGCATATCTATCCACTTGACATCCACAAAGGTGTTCTGCTTGTTCTTGATCACATCCAGATAGATGAGAACCTGTTGCTTGGTCCAGAACATCTCGGTGCCTCTGAGGGTAGCCCGAGGATTCACATAGGGATTGATCCTTTGGCGCTCGACATACTAAGTGGTTGAAATCTCGTCCATCCCCTTAGCCGGTTCCTTTTGCTTGCTGGCAGTGGACTTCACAGTGTGCTTGGGGGCATTGGAGCCCTCTGGAGCTTCATCTTGGGGGTTGCGCAGACGCTTGGAGCTAGTGTCACGACTGGGATTGGAACGGCGAGAGCCACCACCTGAGACACAGAACGCAAAACACCCATAAAAGCCAATAGAGATTAATCCAAAGACCACAACAAAGCAGGTGAAACAAGTAGAAAGCACACATGATACATGCCTAGAGAGAGATTTGATCCCTACGGTAGTACTGCCAAGAGCTGCGGAGCTAAGAGAGTAGTACAGCTCTTAGACGCGGTAGTAACGTGCAAGGTCACGGTAGTACCGCGTGTAGTAGTGGTAGTACGAGCTTAGCACCACAGCCGACGCGGTAGTACCGCGCCTGCGGAACGGTAGTACCGCACGGCACGGTAGTACCGCGCCTGACGGGCGGTAGTACCGCACATCGGGCACGGTAGTACCGCACCGTGTCAAATCTGAGAAAGCCCACGAAAACACGGCGGTACTACGGTTGGACAAAGCTACCACAAGACAGCATATCAAGTATGTTTCCTACGCATCACGACTCTCCTACATCCTACTCTTGCAAAGATTTGGCCTAAAATCTCAAGAACAACAAGTTTCTCCCCAAAAGCCTAGAAGCAAGAGAACAGCCAAGAAAAAGAGGGATTTGGGGAAAAACCTTGGTCCATGGCAAGAGGAAGTGGTGGGGAACGATCCACCGGTCGGAATCCGAGGAGAGTGGCCGGAGACCGAGATCCGGAGAGGGCCTCCGGCGCCGTTCTTGAGAGGGAGAGACGTGGAGAGAGAGACAATGAATGGGTATGGGGAGTTGGAACTCCCCTGCCCGAGTCATAACCTCCCCACGCGCCCTTGACGGCGCGGTAGTACCGTGCCCAGACACGGTAGTACCGCAAGGTGCGGTAGTACCATGCTGGGTGCGGTAGTACCGTGCCTCCCAAGAGGTAGTACCGCGCCCAGACGCGGTAGTACCGTGGGCTCAAGAGAATGCACGTTTCGAGCACGAAAAAGACAGGATCTTTGCACAAACTACTCCGACCAACACAACACCACACGACCACGCAACACACAAAAACAGAAAGGCACACGACAAACGAACCAACCACGAGACACCACCTCTCCAAAGGAGAGGGCGGTAGCCGTAGCCATCTATGTTTGAGTCAATTGGTATGGCACCGCGAAGAATTATCCTTGGGTCCATGACCAAAACTCGTCTTTGAAGCACAAGTACCATCAAAAATGGCTAATGTGAAAGACTTGATTGATTTATGCATAATGGGGGGAGGGAGAGTTCATTGAGAGAACATCACTCCCCCTATGTCCATGCCTACATATAAATAGGACAACACGTTGAGTATGGTGGGGTGTGCAAGGGTTCAAGCAACGTTGCTCGAATCAATGATATTTAGCTCATGCCTTAACTCGCGAAATCTTGCTACATCCAAGGGCTTCGTGAATATATCTGCAAGGTTATCATGAGTGTTGACGTAGTTAAGCTCGATCTCTCCTCGCCTAATGTGATCCCGGATGAAGTGATACTGGATCTCAATATGCTTCGTCTTGAAGTGTTGCACCGGGTTGAGAGAGATCTTGATGGCACTTTCATTGTCACACCAAAGAGGCACTTTGTCACAAGTGACACCATAATCCTTTAAAGTTTGCCTCATCCATAAGAGTTGTGCACAACAACTACCGGCCGCAACATACTCCGCTTCGGTGGATGAGAGAGACACACAACTTTGCTTTTTGGAAGACCAACTTACCAAAGAGCAACCAAGGAATTGGCACCCTCCGGAAGTGGACTTCCTATCCACTTTGTCTCCCGCCCAATCGGAATCCGAGTACCCTACAAGCTTGAAGTTTGATCCTCTTGGGTACCATAAGCCAAAGTTTGGAGTATGAGCCAAATATCGAAAGATTCGTTTGACCGCCACATAGTGACTTTCCTTCGGTGCGGCTTGAAACCGTGCACAAATTCCCACACTCAACATGATGTCCGGTCTAGATGCACAAAGGTAAAGCAAGGATCCAATCATGGAACGATATACCTTTTGATCCACCACTTTACCATTGGGATCTAAGTCAAGTTGGCACTTGGTGGGCATTGGAGTGGAAGCCGGCTTGACGTCACTTAGCTTGAATCTCTTGAGCATGTCTTGAGTGTATTTGGATTGATTGATGAAGGTTCCTTCTCTTCTTTGCTTCACTTCGAACCCTAGAAAGAACTTCAACTCCCCCATGGAAGACATCTCGAACTTTGAGGTCATGAGAGCTGCAAATTCCTCATTGAAAGCTTTGTTGGGAGAACCAAAGATAATATCATCAACATATAATTGGCACACAAACAACTCCCCTTTGACCTTCTTAGTAAAAAGAGTGGGGTCGATGATCCCAACTTCAAACCCACGGTCTTGTAACAACTCGATTAGGTGGTCATACCACACACGTGGGGCTTGTTTAAGACCATAGAGTGCCTTATCGAGTTGATACACATGATCGGGAAAGTAGGGATCCTCGAACCCGGGGGGTTGCTTGACATATACCAATTCATTAATGGGACCATTAAGAAATGCACTCTTCACATCCATTTGATGTAACTTAAAGTTATGATGAGAAGCATAAGCAATCAACATGCGAATGGATTCAAGACGAGCAACAGGAGCAAAGGTTTCACCGTAGTCGATACCCTCGACTTGGGAGTAGCCTTGTGCTACCAAACGAGCCTTGTTGCGAATGATAATCCCATGGGCATCTTGCTTGTTCTTGAATATCCACTAAGTTCCAATGACATTGTGGTTCCCCGTTGGCCTTGGCACCAATCTCCACACTTTGTTGTGCTCGAAGTTGTTGAGTTCTTCGTGCATGGCATTGAGCCAATCCGGATCTTCTAGCGCCTCATAGACCTTGTGGGGTTCCACACAAGAGACAAACGCGTGATGCTCACAATAATTTGCTAGTTGTCTACGAGTGCTTACCCCCTTTCTTAAGCTTCCAAGCACATTCGTCATGAGATGATCCTTGGTGGAGAGCTTGGAAGCAACCTTGGCGGCACGACGCTCTAATTCCTCCTCGGAGGTGAGTTGAGGAGCGGTTACTTGATCATCTTGAGCGCCGTCATGAACTTGTTCTTGACCTTGAACTTGCTCGGGGGAGAGAACTTGACCTTGGGCATCACTTGATGTGTCAACACCGTCTTGAGTATGATCTTGCCCTTGGTCTTGTTCATGAGGTTGAGGGCCTTCACTTTGTTCTTCGGAAGCGTGTGGGCCTTGGGTTGGTGATGGCTCCACTTGAGTGGAGCATTGTCCTTCTCCTTCGGCCACAAGGGGTTCCTCAATGGGTAGGATGAAACCAACACCCATTCTTCTTATGGCTTGAGGAGGAATTTCATCACCTACATCACAAGTGCCACTTTGCTCCACTTGGGAGCCGTTATTCTCATCAAACTCCACGTTACACGTCTCCTCAATAAGTCCCGTGGATTTATTGAGGACAGGTAAGCATGAGAGTTTGTAGCATAACCAACAAATATGCCCTCATAAGCTCTAGCCTCAAATTTAGACAACCGAACACCTTTCTTGAGAATGAAACACTTACACCCGAATACCCGGAAGTACTTGAGGTTGGGCTTGTTACCGGTGAGTATCTCATATGGAGTCTTGTTCAAGCCCTTGCGGAGGTAGAGCCGATTGGATGCATGACACGCGGTGTTGATGGCTTCGGCCCAAAAGTTGTACGGAGACTTGAACTCCGCCATCATGGTCCTTGCCGCATCCATCAACGTCCGGTTCTTCCTCTCCGCAACACCATTTTGTTGAGGGGTGTATGGTGCGGAATATTGATGCTTGATTCCCTCATCACTAAGAAATTCATCCAAGGTGTAGTTCTTGAACTCGGTGCCGTTGTCACTTCTTATTGTCAAGATCTTTGCATTGTGTTGACGTTGTGCTTCATTTGCAAAGTCAATGACGGTTTGTTGGGTCTCGCTCTTCCTCTTGAAGAAATACACCCACGTGTACCTTGAGTAGTCATCCACAATCACCAAGCAATACTTTCTACCTCCAAGACTATCGAAGGATGGAGGCCCAAAGAGATCCATGTGAAGGAGCTCCAAAGGCCTCTTTGAATAAATGATAGTCGTGGGAGGGTGAGCCTTCTCATGTAGCTTTCCATCGATACAGGCACTGCAAGCACGATCTTTAGCAAAACTAACATTCGTTAGTCCACGGACATGGTCCCCCTTTAGGAGACTTTGCAAAGATCTCATATTGACATGGGCTAAACGGCGATGCCAAAGCCATCCCACATCAACTTTAGCCATTAGGCATGTCGCGGTCTTATTGGGTCGCTCCGAAAAGTTAATCACATATAGACCGTTCTCGACATGCCCAACAAAGGCTACTTTAAGAGTCTTGCTCCACAAGAGGGTCACGGTATCGATATCAAAGAAAGTGGCAAAGCCCATGATTGCAAGTTGACGAACGGAAAGTAAATTGTATGCAAGGGACTCAACAAGCATGACCTTCTCGATCGTGAGATCATGAGAGATGACAACCTTGCCAAGTCCCAATACCTTAGAAGATGAGGCGTCACCCCACTCGACATTGGTGGGCATAGATGGAACCTTGTGCACGTCCACCACCAAGTCCTTGCTTCCGGTCATATGATTTGTAGCTCCGCTATCGAGCAACCATGATCCACCACCGAAAGCAAACACCTACAAGAGATCAATGCTTGGTTTTAGGTACCCATTTTGTAATGGGTCCTTTGATGTTAGTAACAAGGGTCTTAGGAACCCGAATAGACCATTCAATGTACTCATGAGGAGAACCAACAAATTTGGCATAAACATGCCCATCACTAGCACGGCACAACACATAAGAAGGATTAAAATCGCAGGCTTTGTTGGGTGAGGTGACATTGCCCTTCTTGACTTTGTTCTTCTTCTTCTCCTCGGTGACACTCTCTCCCGCCCTCACAAAGTTTTCATGAGGGGAGGAGGTCGTTTGGTCTTGTCATTCTTCTTCTTATTCTTGGAGTCGGGGACGTACCCAACCCCTTCCTTCGCCACACCTCTCTTTTGGTTGATCAAGAGATCGTTGAGGTTCTTCTTGCCTTGTATGTGAGTCGCAAGACCTCTCTCATGTTGCGCCTTCAACTTAGCATTTTACTCAACAAGATGCATATGCTCACAACACGGGTTAGTAGCATTTGCATTATCAATTAAAACCATATGAGGAAAAGTTGCTTTCTCCTTAGTTAGCTTCACTTGGAGTTGATCATGAGACTCCTTGAGACTAGCGTGAATACCCTTCAAGGCCTTGTGGGCCTTGTCAAGTATATCAAACTCCTCTTTGAGTCTAGCAAGATCAACCCCAAGTTTGGCCTTCTCGGAATTTAGCACACGAGATACAACGAGGGCATGATCATAATCTTTCTCTAACTTAGCATGATCAACGTTGTGTGACTCCTCAAGAGCCAAACGAAGACCACGCTCTTCCTCAAGAGCATTGGAAAGATCCGAAATCTCATCGGCATAGTCACGACTATGCCCTTCCATCTTCGAGATGGTGTCTTCGTGAGCCTCGATCATGTCATTGGCCTCACCAAGTTGTTCCAAGAGAGAAACAAAGTGCTTCTTGGATTTTCCCTTGAGTTTGCCCATAAAGGCCTCAAACTCGTTAGCCTCCACATTAGCTCCCTCAACTTCATTAATCCTATCTGATGGGGAAGGATGATTAATGATGGTAGTTTTGATGTTGGAGGTTACCTTGTTGGTGGCTTTAGCCATGAGGCACTTGGCGTTGATGCTCTCGTTGGGTGAGTCGAAGAGAGACACTCGTGACGTTGTTGCAATGGCAACGGAGGCAATGGCAACCGACTCATCATCTTCATCATCGTCATCATCCTCATTGTACTCTTCTTGCACAACCAAGGCCTTGGGAGGAGTCTTCTTGGTGAAGTTGTTCTTGTTGGGGAACGACTTGGCCTTGTCCTTTCGGATGAGTTTGCCACCATTGTCTTCCCTCTTCTCATACGCGCATTCTGCAACAAAATGACTCACATTGCCGCAATTGTAGCAAGTCCTTACACGTTGCTTGCCCCTTGTGCCACTCGAGTTGTTTTTGCTAAAGTTGGGCCTCGAGTTTTTCTTGCTCCAAAATTGCCTTGAAGCAAGTGCCATGTGTTCATGATATGCATACTTTGTATCTTCGGGGTTGCTCTCCTCTTCTTCCTCTTCTTCTTCTTCCACGGTGAGCTTGGCCTTCAATGCAAGGTTAGGCTTCTTTGCCCGTTGAGAACGGAGCACCGCATTGTTGGCGGTCTTGTCCAAAATGTTCATGGCCACAAACTCATCCAACACTTCGCTTCAGGTCAAAGTGTGGAAGTCCGGTCTTTGTCGAATGACGGAGGACATGGCCTTGTGGTAGGGCATCATTGCCTTGAGGAATTTGCACTTGATCCAATTGTCATCCATGTCCTTGCTCCCGTGATCTCGTAGTGAGACCGCGAGTTTGGTGACTCTCCGATAAAGCTCACGAGGTTCTTCATCTTCCTTCATTGCAAACTCATCGGCCTCATCTTGTACCACTTCATAGTTGGAGCGTTGAATGCTTGCGCTTCCCCGGTAGAGAGACACGACACAATGCCATGCATCTTTGGCCAAGGCGAAGGGACGAAGATGAGGTAGGTCTTCGGGTGGAATTGCATCTTGAATGATGAAGAGAGCATTCTCATTGAATTGATTGTCCGCGGCTTCTCGAGGAGTGAAGTTGCTTGGATCATGTGGGTAGAAACCTTCCTCAATGATTCTCCAAAGGTTAGTGTTCACATGATTTAAATGACGTTTAAAGCGGTAAACCCAAGAATCAAAATCCTCGTTTTTCACAATCTTAGGAGGATGACCGGCATGATTCAAATGAGTAGAAGGAACCGGTCCACCATAAACAAGTGATGGTTCCACATGGGCAAAGATGCCGGTGCCATTCTTGCCACTAGAAGAAGGAGCCTGTTCACTACTAGCTTCCCCCTTGTCGGGGATAGCATCCGACACCTTGTTGGCGGGATCCCCCACTTTCAACGGTGCGGTGGATACTTTAAGCCCCTCAAGAAATTTAGTAAACATGCTTTCAACTTCAGTCGTCATGGAGGTTTTCAATGTCTCCAAGGCTACATTGAACTCCTCACGAGAGACTGAAAGTTCCCCCATCGCCCGTAGACGAGAGAGGATTCACACCGGAGTGTTCCTCTGCTCCGTCTACGATATCAACCATACTCTTCGGACGGTAAAGTCCTTAAGAAAGAGACGAGGCTCTGATACCAATTGAAAGGATCGATATGGTTGACTAGAGGGGGGGTGAATAGGCAACTAACAATTTTTAGCTTTTCTTTAGCAATTTAAACTTTGCATCAAAAAGGGTTGTCTAGATATGCAACTAGATGAGCAACCTATATGATGCAACACGAATAGAAACACGAGCAAGCAAGATATATGAAGCAATTAAGCTACACAAGTAAAGGCACGAGATAACCAAAAGTGGAGACGGTGGAGACAAGGATGTGTTGCCGAAGTTCCTTCCCTTTGAGAGGAAGTACATCTCCGTTGGAGCGGTGTGGAGGCACAATGCTCCCCAAGAAGCCACTAGGGCCACCGTAATCTCCTCATGCCCTCACACAATGCGAGATGCCGTGATTCCACTATTGGTGCCCTTGGAGGCGGCGACCAAACCTTTACAAACGAGGTTGGGGCAATCTCCACAACTCAATTGGAGGCTCCCAACGACACCATGAAGCTTCACCACAATGGACTATGGTTTTGCGGTGACCTCAACCGTCTAGGATGCTCAAACACCCAAGAGTAACAAGATCCGCAAGGGATTAGTAGGGGGAATCAAATATCTCTCGGTGGAAGTGTAGATTGGGGCCTTCTCAACCACTCCCGAGCAAATCAACAAGTTTGGTTGGCTAGGGAGTGAGATCGGGCGAAAATGGAGCTTGGAGCAATAATGGAGCTTTAATGGTGGAAGAGGTAAGTCAATGGGGAAGAAGGAGATCCTTTATATAGTGTGTGGAAAAGATCCAACCGTTACCCACCTACCAGCCCGCGGCCAGCGGTACTACCGCGCATGGCCAGTGGTACTACCGCAAGGCCGTGCGGTAGTACTGCTTGCAACCAAGCGGTACTACCGCACGGTAGAGCGGTACTACCGTACCACCCTACGGTACTGCCGTGAACCCCAGCCAGGGAAACAGACGCAGGCTGGGGCGGTACTTCTGCACGCGCGATACTACCGCGCCCACAGCACGGTACTACCGTGAGGCAAAAAGTCCCGAGGGGAAAGGGAACTACCGTGCATACTTCCGCAAAAGAACGGAAGTAGCAAAAACTCGACACAGTAGTACTGCTGAGGGGTGGTACTACTGCCTGACCGCCTAGCGCGGTACTACCGCACGGCGAAAGCGGTAGTACCATGGAGGTGCGGATGTAATTTTTACATCCGCTCCTACTACCGCACCCGGGTGGCACTAGCGGGTGGGCAGCGGTAGTACGACTCCAGGGGAGCGGTACTACCATGAGCACCAGCGGTACTACCGCGCGCCTGCGCTGTACTACCGTGGATGCCCATGGTACTACCGTTGCTCCTGGAGCGGTACTACCACAACCACATAAGCAGCCAGTCATCTGAGGCAGAAAAACGGAGGAAGCTCCAAGGAAGAAGGAAGGGGATACAAGGAGACATGTACGTGATGATTCCACCCAAACCTTTCCAACGCGGACCCCCTCTTAATAGTACGGCTTTCCTACGACTCAAATCCACCAAAAGGAAACGTAGAAAAGATGCTGTCTTCGTCAGTCTACGAGGGACACCCAATCGTCTTGTGCCTAGCGGAGAAGAGTCTGGAAAGCTCATGGCACACGATTAGTCCGCAAATGCGTTTTCATCAATCACCAAAACACTTAGGGATAAATATGACCTTATAGTAGGTTTAACACCAATATAAATAAACAATGAGTTCATTACAGTACCTTGAAGTGGTGTTTTGTTTTCTTTCGCTAACGAGCTCGCGGGATTTTCTATTTTGAGTTTTGTGTTGTGAAGTTTTCAAGTTTTGGATAAAGATTTGATGGATTATGGAACAAAGAGTGAAAAGAGCCTAAGATTGGGGATTCCCATGGCACCCCAAGGTAAAATTAAAGGACACCAAAAAGCCTAAGCTTGGGGATGCCCCGGAAGGCATCCCCTCTTTCGTCTACTTCTATCGGTAACTTCACTTGGAGCTATATTTTTATTCACCACATGATATGTGTTTGGCTTGGAGCGTCTTGTATGATTTGAGTCTTTATTTGTTAGTTTACCACAATCATCCTTGCTGAACACACCTTTTGAGAGAGACACACATGATTCGGAAATTATTAGAATACTCTATGTGCTTCACTTATATCTTTTGAGTTATATAGTTTTTCTCTAGTGCTTCACTTATATCTTTTTGAGCACGGTGGTGGATTTGTTTTATTGAAACTATTGATCTCTCATGCTTCACTTAGATTATTTTGAGAGTCTTAAATAGCATGGTAAATTGCTTAAATAATCCTAATATGCAAGGTATACAAGATTAATAATAAAATTCTCTTATGAGTGTGTTGAATACTACGAGAAGTTTGATACTTGATAATTTTTTTGAGATATGGAGATGGTGATACTAGAGTCATGCTAGTTGAGTAGTTGTGAATTTGAGAAATACTTGTGTTAAAGTTTGTGATTCCCGTAGCATGCACGTATGGTGAACCATTATGTGATGAAGTCGGAGTATGATTTATTTATTTATTGTCTTCCTTATGAGTGGCGGTCGGGGACGAGCGTTGGTCTTTTCCTACCAATCTATCCCCCTAGGATCATGCGTGTAATACTTTGCTTTGATAACTTGTAGATTTTTGCAATAAGTATATGAGTTCTTTATGATTAATGTTGAGTCCATGGATTATACGCACTCTCACCCTTCCACCATTGCTAGCCTCTCTAATACCGCGCACCTTCCTCCGGTATCATACACCCACCATATACCTTCCTCAAAACAGCCACCATACCTACCTATCATGGCATTTCCATAGCCATTCCGAGATATATTGCCATGCAACTTTCCACCATTCCGTTTATTATGACACGCTCCATCATTGTCATATTGCTTCGCATGATCATGTAGATGACATTGTATTTGTGGCAAAGCCACCGTTCATAATTCTTTCATACATGTCACTCATGAGTCATTGCATATCCCAGTACACTGTCGGAGGCATTCATATAGTCATATCTTGTTCTAAGTATCGAGTTGTAATTCTTGAGTTGTAAGAAAATAAAAGTGTGATGATCATCATTATTAGAGCATTGTCCCAGTGAGGAAAGGATGATGGAGACTATGATTCCCCCACAAGTCGGGATGAGACTCCGGACGAAAAAAAATAAAAATAAAAAAAGAGGCCATAAAAAAAGGAGAAGGCCCAAATAAATAAATAAAAAATAATGAGAGAAAAAGAGAGAAGGGACAACGCTACTATCCTTTTACCACACTTGTGCTTCAAAGTAGCACCACGATCTTCATAGTAGAGAGTCTCCTTTGTTATCACTTTCATATACTAGTGGGAATTTTTCATTATAGAACTTGGCTTGCATATTCCAATGATGGGCTTCCTCAAAATGCCCTAGGTCTTCATGAGCAAGCAAGTTGGATGCACACCCACCTAGTTTATTTTTGAGCTTTCTTATACTTATAGCTCTAGTGCATCTGTTGCATGGCAATCCCTACTCACTCACATTGATATCTAATGATGGGAATCTCCATAGCCCATTGATATGCCTAGTCGATGTGAGACTCTCTTCTCCTTTTTTGTCTCCTCCACAACCACCTTTCTATTCCACCTAAAGTTCTATGTCCATGGCTCACGCTCATATATTGCGTGAAGATTGAAAAAGTTTTGAGAATGTCAAAAGTATGAAACAATTGCTTGGCTTGTCATCGGGGTTGTGCATGATTTAAATACTTTGTGTGGTGAAGATAGAGCATAGCCAGACTATATGATTTTGTAGGGATAACTTTCTTTGTCCATGTTATTTTGAGAAGACATAATTGCTTGGTTAGTATGCTTGAAGTATTATTATTTCTATGTCAATATTGAACTTTTGTCTTGAATCTTTTGGATCTGAATATTCATACCACAATTAAGAAGAATTACATTGAAAATATGCCAAGTAGCATTCCACATCAAAAATTCTGTTTGTATCATTTACCTACTCCAGGACGAGCAGGAATTATGCTTGGGGATGCTTCATACGTCTCCAACGTATCTATAATTTCTAATTGCTCCATGGTATATTATCTTATGTTTTGGACATTATTGGGCTTTATTATCCACTTTTATATTATTTTTGGGACTAACCTACTAACCGGAGGCCCAGCCCAGAATTGCTGTTTTTTTGCCTATTTTAGGGTTTGGAAGAAAAGGAATATCAAATGGAGTCCAAACAGAATGAGACCTTCGGGAATGTGATTTTCTCACTGAACATGATCCAGGAGACTTGGCCCTACGTCAAGCAACCAACAGGGAGGCCACGAGGTAGGGGGGCGTGCCTACCCCCCCAGGCACGCTCTCCACCCTTGTGGGCCCCCTGTTGCTCCACCGATGTACTTCTTCCTCCTATATATACCTACGTACCCCAAACGATCAGATACGAAGCTAAAACCCTAATTCCACCGTCGTAACTTTCTGTATCCACGAGATCCCATCTTGGGGCCTGTTCCGGAGCTCCGCCGGAGGGGGCATCGATCAAGGAGGTCTTCTACATCAACACCATAGCCTCTCCGGTGAAGTGTGAGTAGTTTACCTCAGACCTACGGGTCCATAGTTATTAGCTAGATGGCTTCTTCTCTCTTTTTGGATCTCAATACAAAGTTCTTCCCCTCTCTTGTGGAGATCTATTCGATGTAATCTTCTTTTGCGGTGTGTTTGTTGAGACCGATGAATTGTGGGTTTATGATCAAGTTTATCTATGAACAATATTTGAATCTTCTCTGAATTCTTTTATGTATGATTGGTTATCTTTGCAAGTCTCTTCGAATTATCAGTTTGGTTTGGCCTACTAGATTGATCTTTCTTGCAATGGGGGAAGTGCATAGCTTTGGGTTCAATCTTGCGGCGTCCTTTCCCAGTGACAGTAGGGGCAGCAAGGCAAGTATTGTATTTTTGCCATCGAGGATAACAAGATGTGGTTTTCATCATATTGCTTGAGTTTATCCCTCTACATCATGTCATCTTGCTTAAGCCGTTACTCTGTTCTTATGAACTTAATACTCTAGATGCATGCTGGATAGCGGTCGATGTGTGGAGTAATAGTAGTAGATGCAGGCAGGAGTCGGTCTACTTGTCTTGGACGTGATGCCTATATACATGATCGTACCTAGATATTCTCATAACTATGCTCAATTCTGTCAATTGCTCAACAGTAATTTGTTCACCCACCGTAAAATACTTATGCTCTTGAGAGAAGCCACTAGTGAAACCTATGGCCCCCGGGTCTATCTTCATCATATTAAATCTTCCAATACATAGTTGTTTTCATTGCTTTTATTTTACTTTGCATCTTTATCATAAAAATACCAAAAATATTATCTTACCATATCTATCAGATCTAACTCTCGTAAGTGACCGTGTAGGGATTGACAACCCCTTATCGCGTTGGTTGCGAGGATTTATTTGTTTTGTGTAGGTGCGAGGGACATGCGCGTAGCCTCCTACTGGATTGATACCTTGGTTCTCAAAAACTGAGGGAAATACTTACGCTACTTTGCTGCATCACCCTTTCCTCTTCAAGGGAAAACCAACGCAAGTGCTCAAGAGGTAGCAAGATCCCATCTTGGGGCCTTTTCCGGTGTCCTGCCGGAGGGGGCATTGATCACGGAGGGCTTCTACATCAACACCATAGCCTGTCCGATGATGTGTGAGTAGTTTACCTCAGACCTTCGGGTCCATAGTTATTAGCTAGATGGCTTCTTCTCTCTCTTTGGATCTCAATACAAAGTTCTCCTTGATTCTCTTGGAGATCTATTTGATGTAACTCTTCTTTTGCAGTGTGTTTGTCGAGATCCGATGAATTTTGGGTTTATGATCGAGTTTATCTATGAACAATATTTGAATCTCCTCTAAATTCTTTTATGTATGATTGGTTATCTTTGCAAGTCTCTTCGAATTATCAACATGGTTTGGCCTACTAGATTGATCTTTCTTGCAATGGGAGAAGTGCTTAGCTTTGGGTTCAATCTTGCGGTGTCCTTTCCCAGTGACAGCAGGGGCAGCAAGGCACATATTATATTGTTGCCATCGAGGATAAAAAGATGGGGTTTATATCATATTGCATGAGTTTATCCCACTACATCATGTCATCTTACTTAAAGCATTACTCTGTTCTTATGAACTTAATACTCTAGATGCATGCTGGATAGCGGTCGATGTGTGGAGTAATAGTAGTAGATGCAGAATCATTTCGGTCTACTTGTTGTGGACGTGATGCCTATATACATGATCATACCTAGATATTCTCATAACTATGCTCAATTCTATCAATTGCTCGACAGTAATTTGTTTACCCACCGTAATACTTATGCTATCTTGAGAGAAGCCACTAGTGAAACCTATGGCCCCCGGGTCTATTTTCCATCATATTAATCTTTCATCACTTAGCTATTTCTATTGCCGTTTATTTTACTTTGCATCTTTATTTCTCTTTATCATAAAAATACCAAAAAATATTATCTTATCATATCTATCAGATTTCACTCTCGTAAGTGACCGTGAAGGGATTGACAACCTCTTTATCGCGTTGGTTGCGAGGTTCTTATTTGTTTGTGTAGGTGCATATGACTCGAGCGTGATCTCCTACTGGATTGATACATTGGTTCTCAAAAACTAAGGGAAATACTTACGCTACTTTACTGCATCACCCTTTCCTCTTCAAGGGAAAACCAACGTAGTGCTCAAGAGGTAGCAAGAAGGATTTCTGGCGCCGTTGCCGGGGAGATTCGCGCCAAGTCAAGTCAAGATTTGACTCCCAGCAACGAGCCATTTCTGGCGCCGTTGCCGGGGAGTCTACGCACAAGTCAAGACATACCAAGTACCCATCACAAACTCTTATCCCCCGCATTACATTATTTGCCATTTGCCTCTCGTTTTCCTCTCCCCCACTTCACCATTGCCATTTTATTCGCCCTCTCTTTTTCCATTCGCCTCTTTCACTTGCTCCTCGCATTTTCTGCCGTTATGTCTGAAATTGGGGAAATTATTGTCGATATGGACAATAATAATAACATGCAAAATTCTGATGCTCCCGCTGAAGAACCCCTATCTTACATACAAATTTTTTTCGAATTGGTAGTGGTAATATTATTGGGAAAGGGGTTATTCAAGATTTCTTTACTTGCGTCGGTGCTTTGCCTTTTATGGGTAGCTCTTTTCTCCATAGAACTAGTAGTCTTGCGAACGCTATCGCCATGCTTATAGTTGAACTTGAAAGGCAATTTATGCACATGCATACTTGCATACAAAGGATTTTCCTAGAATTTTCTAATATTGAGCATTCTTCTTTAAAACGCGCCGCTACTATCTTTTTGGCACATGAATTCAGATTTATAATAAAAGAGGCCAAGGAAATCTTTGCGCACTATAGGGTGAACGCTGGCCGTCCTCCTATAGAGGCAATCCTCTTTGATCAAGAGGAGATAATGCGTTTACAATCTTTAGACTATGTTGCTTTTAATGAAAACCTTAGAAAAAAGGTTCCTACCAATGTTCTAGTTGATAAAATTTCCAAACTTAATAATGATTCTGCTATTCGAAATAATGAGCTAGGATATTCTCTCGAGTATAGGCTCACGAAGTTCTACCAAAAGAATGCTTATAATGATGAATTGGTTGTGCAATATGAAGGGTTGAAGGAGGAACCTATACCTCCCAAAATTGATCTTGGTGACTTCTGTCCCGTTAAATTTAGCCCTTTTGATTACTTTTGCTCGCCTCAAAGAAAACTTGCTGCTGAACATAGAGAATATGAAATGAGCTTTCGTGATCTATCCTATTATTATGGCAATACCTAGATATATATCCTTGCTTTTATGCCTAGCTAGGGGCATTAAACGATAGCGCTTGTTCGGAGGAAACCCAATTTTATTTTAGTTTTTGCTTTTTGCTTCTGTTTAGGAATAAATCTTTGATCTAGCCTCTGGTTAAATTTGTTTTTATGTTTTAATTAGTGTTTGTGCCAAGTTAAACCTATAGGATCTTCTTGGATGATAGTTATTTGATCTTGCTGAAAATTCCAGAAACTTTCTGTTCACGAAAACAATTATTAAAAAACACCAGAACGTGATAAAATATTGATTCCAATTGCAGCAGATCAATAAACAAATTTTTTAGGTCTTCCTATTTTGGTAGATTTTTTTGAGTTCCAGAAGTTTGCGTTAGTTACAGATTACTACAGACTGTTCTGTTTTTGACAGATTTTGTTTTTTGTGTGTTGTTTACTTATTTTGATGAATCTATGTCTAGTAAAATAGTTTATAAACCATAGAGAAGTTGGAATACAGTATGTTTAACACCAATATAAATAAATAATGAGTTCATTACAGTACCTTGAAGTGGTGTTTTGTTTTCTTTCGCTAACGGAGCTTACGAGATTTTCTTGTTGAGTTGTGTTGTGAAATTTTCAAGTTTTGGGTAAAAGATTTGATGGATTATGGAACAAGGAGTGGCAAGAGCCTAAGCTTGGGGATTCCAATGGCACCCCAAGGTAATCTAAGGACACCAAATGGCCAAAGCTTGGGGATGCCCCGGAAGGCATCCCCTCTTTCGTCTTCGTCCATCGGTAACTTTACTTGGAGCTATATTTTTATTCACCACATGATATGTGTTTTGCTTGGAGCGTCTTGTATGATTTGAGTCTTTTATTTTTAGTTTAGCACAATCATACTTGTTGTACACACCTTTTGAGAGAGACACGCATAATTCAGAATTTATTGTTCTCTAATGCTTCACTTATACTATTTTGAGAGTCCTACAAAACAGCATGGTAATTTGCTTTAATCGGGAAATTAGTCCTAATATGCTAGGTATTCAAGATTAGTAAAAACTTTCTTATGCATGTGTTGAATACTAAGAAAAGTTTGATGCTTGATGATTGTTTTGAGATATGGAGGTAGTGGTATTAAAGTTGTGCTAGTTGAGTAGTTGTTAATTTGAGAAATACTTGTGTTGAAGTTTGCAAATCCCGTAGCATGCACATATGGTAAACGTTGTGTAACAAATATGAAACATGAGGTGTTCTTTGATTGTCCTCCTTATGAGTGGCAGTCGGGGACGAGCAATGGTCTTTTCCTACCAATCTACCCCCCTAGGATCATGCGCGTAGAGCTTCGTTTTTGATGACTTGTAGATTTCTGCAATAAGTATGTGAGTTCTTTATGACTAATGTTGAGTCCATGGATTATACGCACTCTTATCCTTCCAATATTGCTAGCCTCTTCGGTACCATGCATTGCCCTTTCTCACCTTGAGAGTTGGTACAAACTTCGCTGGTGCATCCAAACCCCGTGATACAATGCGCTCTATCACACATAAACCTCCTTATATCTTCCTCAAAACAGCCACCATACCTACCTACTATGGCATTTCCATAGCCATTCTGAGATATATTGCCATGCAACTTTCCACCGTTCCGTTCATCATGACACGTTCATCATTGTCATATTGCCTTGCATGATCATGTATTTGACATCGTATTTGTGGAAAAGCCACCATTCATAATTTTTCATACATGTCATTCTTGATTCATTGCCCATCCCGGTACACCGCCGGAGGCATTCATATAGAGTCATACTTTGTTCTAGTATCGAGTTGTAATCATTGAGTTGTAAATAAATAGAAGTGTGATGATCATTGATACGTCTCCGTCGTATCTATAATTTTTGATTGTTCCATGCCAATATTCTACAACTTTCATATACTTTTGGCAACTTTTTATACTATTTTTGGGACTAACATATTGATCCAGTGCCCAGTGCCAGTTCCTATTTGTTGCATGTTTTTTGATTCGCAGAATATCCATACCAAACGGAGTCCAAACAGGATAAAAGCTGATGATTTTTTTTTTGGAATATATATGATTTTGGGAAGAAAAATCCATGCGCGACGATGCCCGAGGGGGCCACGAGGCAGGGGGCGCACCCCAGGGGGGCAGGCGCGCCCGTGACCCTCGTGGTGACCCCGTAAGGCAGTTGGTGCCCTTCTTTCGCCGCAAGAAAGCTAATATCCGGATAGAGATCATGTTAAAATTTCAGCCCAATCGGAGTTACGGATCTCGGGAAATATATAAAATGGTGAAGGGGTAGAATCTGAGAACGCAGAAACAGAGAGAGACAGAGAGACAGATCCAATCTCGGAGGGGCTCTCGCCCCTCCCACGCCATGGAGGCCATGGACCAGAGGGGAAACCCTTCTCCCACCTAGGGAGGAGGTCAAGGAAGAAGAAGAAGAAGGAGGGGGCTCTCTCTCCCTCGCTTCCGGTGGCGCCGGAGTGCCACCGGGGGCCATCATCATCACCGCAATCTTCACCAACAACTTCACCGCCATCATCACCAACTCTTCCCCCATCTATGCAGCGGTGTAACCTCTCTCTTACCCGTTGTAATCTCTACTTAACCATGGTGCTCAACGCTATATATTATTTCCCAATGATGTATGGCTATCCTATGATGTTTGAGTAGATCCGTTTTGTCCTATGGGCTATTTGATGATCAAGATTGGTTTGAGTTGCATGTTTTATTATTGGTGCTGTCCTATGGTGCTCTCCTGTCGCGCAAGCGTGAGGGATCCCCGCTGTAGGGTGTTGCAATACGTTCATGATTCGCTTATAGTGGGTTGCGTGAGTGACTGAAACACAAACCCGGGTAAGGGGGTTGTTGTGTATGGGATAAAGAGGACTTGATGCTTTAATGCTATGGTTGGGTTTTACCTTAATGATCTTTAGTAGTTACGGATTCTTGCTAGAGTTCCAATCATAAGTGCATATGATCCAAGTAGAGAAAGTATGTTAGCATATGCCTCTCCCTCATATAAAATTGCAATAATGATTACCGGTCTAGTTATCGATTGCCTAGGGACAAATAACTTTCTCATAATAACAAGCTCTCTACTAAAACTAACTTAGTTATTTCTTTATCTAAACAGCCCCTACTTTTTATTTACACGCTCTTTATTATCTTGCAAACCTATCCAACAACACCTACAAAGTACTTCTAGTTTCATACTTGTTCTAGGTAATGCGAACATTAAGCGTGCGTAGAGTTGTATCGGTGGTTGATAGAACTTGAGGGAATATTTGTTCTAACTTTATATCCTCGTTGGGTTCGACAATCTTACTTATCGAAAGAGGCTACAATTGATCCCCTATACTTGTGGGTTATCAAGACCTTTTTCTGACGCCGTTGCCGGGGAGCAATAGCGTGGGGTGAATATTCTCGTGTGTGCTTGTTTGCTTTATCACTAAGTAATTTTTATTTGTTGTTCTAGTTGTTTTCTATCTTTATTTATGGTAGGAAACGCAAAATACCCAAAAAAAATAGTTGTACCTACTAAACCAATGGTTGAAGAACCACTCAAAATCTATCACACTGCTGAAGCTTATTACTTGGATCATCTTTGATCCCTATGTGCTCGTGCTGAAACCCCAACTAGCTTAGTTGAGGGCAAATCTTTAGATGAGCATGCTTGTTATGTGCGACACCGAATATCTGAAAAAGGGAAAAATTTACTGGGTCAAATTCATCGTTTGCAATGCTATGCTTGGAATTTATGCGAAATATATGATATTACTTGTTGTTCTGAAAACCCTAAGAAACACCTTCCCTATCAATGTGAGTTTATTGATAATGGAATCGTATCTTCGTATGCTAAGTGTGTTTATAGTTACTATGATGTTCAACAAATTGAAGAATTTGTTGCTTTTAAGGGTGCTTATGAAATTGCTTCTTTGATTGAAATGTATGATGCTACTCTTTACAAATCTGAAAATTTTGATATGCTTAAATATTGCTATGATAATTATGCTTCTAATGCCTATGTTGAACCATATATTGAGGACTACCCCACTGTCCAAGAAGAGACTAATATTTTGCAGAAGTCCATGGAAGAAAAAATTGATGAAACTGTGAGCTCATTGGATGAAAAAGATGAGGAGGAGAGCGAAGAACAAATGGAGGAAGAGTAGACTAGCCACCCGTGCCCACCTTCTAATGAGAGTAACTCTTCAACTCATACATTGTTTAATTTCCCTTCATGCTTACCGAAGGATGAATGCTATGATGATTGCTATGATGCTGTAGATTCTCTTGAAATATCCCTTTTTGATGATGCTTGCTATGCTTGTGGACAAGATGCTAATATGAATTATGCTTATGGAGATGAACTTGCTATAGTTCCTTATGTTAAACATGGAATTGTTTCTATTCCACCCATGCATGATAGTCCTATTATCTTTTTGAATTCTCCCGACTACACTATATCGGAGAAGTTTGCCCTTATTAAGGATTACATTGATGGGTTGCGTTTTACTACTACACATGATGATTTTGATAGATATAATATGCAAGTGCTTGCTTCTCCTACTTGCAATTATTATGAGAGAGGAACTATATCTCCACCTCTCTATGTTTCCAATACAACAAAATTGCAAGAAACTGTTTATAATATGCATTGCCTTTACTATGTGTGCATGAATTGTTCTTTTATGACATGCCGATGCATAGGAAGAGAGTTAGACTTCGTCATTGCTTGATTTATGCTACCTTTTGCTCACTACTTACTGCCAAATCGTTGTTAATTAAAATTGGCTTTGATATACCTTGAGATCCGGGTGGATTCACTACTTGAGCACTATATGCCTAGCTTAATGGATTTAAACAAAGCGCTGCCAGGGAGAAAATCCGGAAGTTTTAGAGAGTCATTTATTTCTGTTGAGTGCTTTCATATAGTTTAAAAACAACAAAAATAAAGAGGGGAACCCAAAACTTTTTCAAAAAGGGAAGTGAAAGTGAGAAAGACAAGCATTTGTTGAAGTGGGAGAGCTCCTTGAACTTTGTTCATGCTCACTGAAACTTTGTGAATCTTGATTACAGAAACATTTCAACAAAAATAATTATCCCCTTTTACAATTCCATTGTATTATAAAAATAATGTGCCAAGGTTTGCCTTAGGATGTTTACATTTGCTTGATGGTTTGTACGGTGCAGGACAGAAACTTTGGCTGTAGTGCGTGATTTTACATTTTTAGCTGGAACGTCAAATGGTTTTGATTATTTTTGTACTGTCTTTCTATACAAATTTTTTATTTTTACTAATTTTGGCAGAATTTTTCAAGTAACAGAAGTATGGTGAATGTTTAGATTATTACAGACTGTTCTGTTTTAGACAGATTCTATTTTTGATGCATAGTTTGCTTGTTTTGATGAAACTATCAAATTTATATCAGTGGATTAAGCCATGGAAAAGCTATATTACAGTAGACACAATGCAAAAAAAAAATATGAATTGGTTTGCAACAGTACTTAGAGTAGTGATTTGCTTTATTATACTAACGGATCTTACCGAGTTTTCTGTTGAAGTTTTGTGTGGATGAAGTGTTCGATGATCGAGAAGGTCTCGATGTGAGAAGAAGGAAGAGAGGCAAGAGATAAAGCTTGGGGATGCATGAGGCACCCCAACTAAATATTCAAGGAGACTCAAGCGTCTAAGCTTGGGGATGCCCCGGAAGGCATCCCATCTTTCTTCAACAAGTATCGGTATGTTTTCGGATTCGTTTCGTTCATGCGATATGTGCAATCTTGGAGCGCCTTTTGCATTTAATTTTCATTGTTCTTTTATGCACCATGCTGGTATGAGATAGTCCTTGGTTGATTTATAGAATGCTCTATGCACTTCACTTATATCTTTTGAATATGGGTTTATAGAATGCTTCATGTGCTTCACTTATATCATTTGAAGTTTGGATTGCCTGTTTCTCTTTACATAGAAAACCGCCATTTGTAGAATGCTCTTTTGCTTCACTTATATTTGTTAGAGCGTGGGCATAACTTTTGTACAAAGAATAAAACTCTCTTGCTGCGCTTATATCTATTTAAAGAGATGACAGGAACTGGTCATTCACATGGTTAGTCATAAAATCCTACACAAAACTTGTAGATCACTGAATATGATATGTTTGATTCCTTGCAGTAGTTTTGCGATATAAAGATGGTGATATTAGAGTCATGCTAGTGGGTAGTTGTGGATTGTAGAAATACTTGTGTTGAGGTTTGTGATTCCTGTAGCATGCACGTATGGTGAACCGTTATGTAATGAAGTCGGAGCATGATTTATTTATTGATTGTCTTCATTGTGAGTGGCGGTCGGGGACGAGCGATGGTCTTTTCCTACCAATCTATCCCCCTAGGAGCATGCGCATAGTACTTTGTTTCGATAGCTAACAGACTTTTGCAATAAGTATATGAGTTCTTTATGACTAATGTTGATTCCATGGATTATACGCACTCTCACCCTTCCACCATTGCTAGCCTCTCTAGTATCGCGCAACTTTCGCCGGTACAATAAACCCACCATATACCTTCCTCAAAACAGCCACCATACCTACCTATCATGGCATTTCCATAGCCATTCCGAGATATATTGCCATTTAACGTCCATCATCATCATATACATGAATTGAGCATTCATTGTCATATTGCTTTGCATGATCGTAAGATAGCTAGCATGATGTTTTCATGGCTTGTCCGTTTTTTGATGTCATTGCTACGCTAGATCATTACACATCCCGGTACACCGCTGGAGGCATTCATATAGAGTCATATATTTGTTCTAGTATCGAGTTATAATATTGAGTTGTAAGTAAATAAAAGTGTGATGATCATCATTATTAGAGCATTGCCCCAGTGAGGAAAGGATGATGGAGACTATGATTCCCCCACAAGTCAGGATGAGACTCCGGACGAAAAAAAAGAGAAAGGCCAAAAAAAAGAGAAGGCCCAAAAAAGAAGAAAAAAACAAAAAAAGAGAAAAAGAGAGAAGGGGCAATGTTACTATCCTTTTACCACACTTGTGCTTCAAAGTAGCACCATGTTCTTCATACAGAGAGTCTCTTGAGTAATCACTTTCATATACTAGTGGGAACTTTTCATTATAGAACTTGGCTTGTATATTCCAACGATGGGCTTCCTCAAATGCCCTAGGTCTTCATGAGCAAGCAAGTTGGGTGCACACCCACTTAGTTTCAGTTTGAGATTTCATATACTTGTAGCTCTAGTGCATCCGTCGCATGGCAATCCCTACTCACTCACATTGATATCTATTGATGGGCATCTCCATAGCCCGTTGATACGCCTAGTTGATGTGAGACTATCTCCTCCTTTTTGTCTTCTCCACAACCACCATTCTATTCCACCTATAGTGCTATGTCCATGGCTCACGCTTATGTATTGCGTGAAAGTTGAAAAGGTTTGAGAACGTCAAAAGTATGAAACAATTGCTTGGCTTGTCATCGGGGTTGTGCATGATGTGAATATTTTGTGTGGTGAAGATGGAGCATAGCCAGACTATATGATTTTGTAGGGATAACTTTCTTTGGCCATGTTATTTTGAAAAGACATGATTGCTTTATTAGTAGGCTTGAAGTATTATTGTTTTTATGTCAAATGATAGACTATTGCTTTGAATCACTCGTGTATTAATATTCATGCCATGATTATATTACATGATCAAGATTATGCTAGGTAGCATTCCACATCAAAAATTATCTTTCTTATCATTTACCTACTCGAGGACGAGCAGGAATTAAGCTTGGGGATGCTGATACGTCTCCGTCGTATCTATAATTTTTGATTGTCCCATGCCAATAATATACAACTTTCATATACTTTTGGCAACTTTTTATACTATTTTTGGGACTAATATATTGATCCAGTGCCCAGTGCCAGTTCCTGTTTGTTGCAAGTTTTTTGATTCGCAATATATCCATACCAAACGGAGTCCAAACGGGATAAAAACTGACGGAGATTTTTTTGGAATATATATGATTTTTGGGAAGAAAAATCCACGCGAGACGATGCCCGAGGGGGCCACGAGGCAAGGGGGCGCGCCCCAGGGGGTAGGCACGCCCGTGACCCTCGTGGCGACCCCGTAAGGCGGTTGGTGCCCTTCTTTCGCTGTAAGAAAGCTAATATCTGGATAGAGATCGTGTTAAAATTTCAGCCCAATCGGAGTTACGGATCTCCAGAAATATATAAAACGGTGAAGGGGTAGAATCTGAGAACACAGAAACAGAGAGAGACAGATCCAATCTCAGAGGGGCTCTCGCCCCTCCCATGCCATGGAGGCCATGGACCAGAGGGGAAACCCTTCTCCCACCTAGGGAGGAGGTCAAGGAAGAAGAATAAGGAGGGGGCTCTCTCTCCCTCGCTTCCGGTGGCGCCTGAGTGCCACCGGGGGCCATCATCATCACCGCCATCTTCACCAACAACTTCACCGCCATCATCACCAACTCTTCCCCACTCTATGCAGCGGTGTAACCTCTCTCTTACCTGCTGTAATCTCTACTTAAACATGGTGCTCAATGCTATATATTATTTCCCAATGATGTATGGCTATCCTATGATGTTTGAGTAGATCCGTTTTGTCCTATGGGCTATTTGATGATGAAGATTGGTTTGAGTTGCA
Source organism: Triticum aestivum (assembly GCF_018294505.1). Lineage (NCBI taxonomy): Eukaryota > Viridiplantae > Streptophyta > Magnoliopsida > Poales > Poaceae > Triticum > Triticum aestivum. The sequence goes on along the minus strand of NC_057797.1, from coordinate 37,686,709 downwards.
TGTTTTATTATTGGTGCTGTCCTATGGTGCTCTCTGTGTCGCGCAAGCGTGAGGGATTCCCGCTGTAGGGTGTTGCAATACGTTCATGATTCGCTTATAGTGGGTTGCGTGAGTGACTGAAACACAAACCCGAGTAAGGGGGTTGTTGCGTATGGGATAAAGAAGACTTGATGCTTTAATGCTATGGTTGGGTTTTACCTTAATGATCTTTAGTAGTTGCGGATGCTTGCTAGAGTTCCAATCATAAGTGCATATGATCCAAGTAGAGAAAGTATGTTAGCTTATGCCTCTCCCTCATATAAAATTGCAATAATGATTACCAGTCTAGTTATCGATTGCCTAGGGACAAATAACTTTCTCATAACAACAAGCTCTCTACTAAACCTAACTTAGTTATTTCTTTATCTAAACAGCCCCTAATTTTTATTTACGCGCTCTTCATTATCTTGCAAACCTATCCAACAACACCTACAAAGTACTTCTAGTTTCATGCTTGTTCTAGGTAAAGCGAACGTTAAGCGTGCGTAGAGTTGTATCGGTGGTCGATAGAACTTGAGGGAATATTTGTTCTACCTTTAGCTCCTCATTGGGTTCGACACTCTTACTTATCGAAAGAGGCTACAATTGATCCCCTATACTTGTGGGTTATCAATCATCATTCATAGAGAATTGTCCCCAAAAAAAGAGAAAGGCCAAAAGAAAAAAAAGGGAGGCCCAAAATAATAATAATAAAAAGGGGCAATGCTACTATCCTTTTTTCCACACTTGTGCTTCAAAGTAGCACCATGATCTCCATGATAGAGAGTCTTTTGTTTTGTCACTTTCATATACTAGTGGGAATTTTTCATTATAGAACTTGGCTTGTATGTTCCAACAATGGGCTTCCTCAAATGCCCTAGGTCTTCGTGAGCAAGCAAGTTGGATGCACACCCACTTAGTTTCTTTTTGTTGAGCTATCATGCATTAATAGCTCTAGTGCATCAGTTGCATGGCAATCCCTACTCCTCACATTAACATCAATTGATGGGCATCTCCATAGCCCATTGATTAGCCGCGTAGATGTGAGACGTTCTCCTTTTTTGTCTTCTCCACATAACCCCCATCATTATGTTATATTCCACCCATAGTGCTATATCCATGGCTCACGCTCATGTATTGCGTGAAAGTAGAAAAAAGTTTGAGAATACTGAAGTATGAAACAATTGCTTGGCTTGTCATCGGGTTTGTGCATGATGAGAGCATTCTAGTGTGACAAAAATGGAGCATGGCCAAACTATATGATTTTGTAGGGATGAACTTTCTTTGGCCATGTTATTTTGAGAAGACATACTTGCTTAGTTAGTATGCTTGAAGTATTATTACTTTTATGTCAATATTAAACTTTTATCTTGAATCTTTCGGCTCTGAATATTCATACCACAATTAAGAGGGTTACATTGAAAATTATGCCAAGTAGCATTCCACATCAAAAATTCTGTTTTTATCATTTACCTACTCGAGGACGAGCAGGAATTAAGCTGGGGGATGCTTGATACGTCTCCAACGTATCTATAATTTTTGATTGTTCCATGCTATATTATAATATGTTTTTGATGATAAATGGGCTTTGTTATACACTTTTATATTATTTCTGGGACTAACCTATCAACCGGAGGCCCAGCCCAAATTGCTGTTTTTTCCTATTTCAGTGTTTCACAGAAAAAGAATATCAAACGGAGTCCAAACGGAATGAAACCTTCGGGAACATGATTTTCGGAACATACGTGATCTAGAGGACTTGGAGTCCACGTAAAGCAATCAATGAGGAGATCACAAGGAAGGGGGCGCGCCCACCTCCCCCAGGCGCGCCCTTTACCCTCGTGGGGCCCACGTTGCTCCACCGATGTACTTCTTCCTTCTATATATACCTACGTACCCCCAAACCATCAGAGGCATCCACGAAAACCTAATTCCACCGCCGCAACCTACTATACCCATGAGATCCCATCTTGGGGCCTTTTCCGGTGTCCTGCCAAAAGGGGCATTGATCATGAAGGACTTGTACATCAACACCATAGCCTCTCCGATGATGTGTGAGTAGTTTACCTCAGACCTTCTGGTCCATAGTTATTAGCTAGATGGCTTCGTCTCTCTCTTTGGATCTCAATACAAAGTTCTCCTTGATTCTCTTGGAGATCTATTTGATGTAACTCTTCTTTTTGCGGTGTGTTTGTCGAGATCCGAAGAATTGTGGGTTTATGATCAAGTTTATCAATGAACAATATTTGAATCTCCTCTGAATTCTTTTATGTATGATTTTTTATCTTTGCAAGTCTCTTTGAATTATCAGTTTGGTTTGGCCTACTAGATTGATCTTTCTTGCAATGGGAGAAGTTCTTAGCTTTGGGTTCAATCTTGCGGTGTCCTTTCCCAGTGACAGGAGGGGCAGCAAGGCACGTTGATACGTCTCCAACGTATCTATAATTTTTGATTGCTCCATGCTATATTATCTACTGTTTTGAATGTTTATGGGCTTTATTATACACTTCTATATCATTTTTGGGACTAACCTATTAACCCAGAGCCCAGTGCCAGTTTCTGTTTTTACCCTATTTAGGGTTTCAAAGAAAAGGAAAATCAAAAGGAGTCCAATTCACCTGAAACTTCACGGAACTCATTTTTTGAAGGAAAGAAGCCGAGAAGACTTGGAGTGCACGTCGGGGGACCTGCGAGGAGGTCACAAGGCAGGGGGCGCGCCCACCCCCTGGGCACGCCCTCCACCCTCGTGAGCCCCTCGTGGCCCCGTTGATGTACTTGTTCCGCCTATATATCTCCATATACCCTAAAAACATCCGTGAGCACAATAGATCGGGAGTTCCGCCGCCAGAAGCCTCCGTAGCCACCGAAAATCAATCTAGACCCGTTCCGGCACCCTGTCGGAGGGGGCAATCCTTCTCCGGTGGCCATCTTAATCATCCCGGTGCTCTCCATGACGAGGAGGGAGTAGTTCTCCCACTGGGCTGAGGGTATGTACCAGTAGCTATGTGTTTGATCTCTCTCTCTCTCTCGTGTTCTTGAGATGATACGATCTTGATGTATCGCGAGCTTTGCTATTATAATTGGATCTTATGTTTCTCCTCCCCCTCTTCTCTCTTGTAATGAATTGAGTTTCCCCTTTGAAGTTATCCTATCGGATTGAGTCTTTAAAGATTTGAGAACACTTGATTTATGTCTTGTCGTGCGTATCTGTGGTGACAATGGGATATCACATGATTCAATTGATGTATGTTTTGGTGAGCAACTTGCGGGTTCCGCCCATGAACCTATGCATAGGTCTTGGCACACGTTTTCGTCGTGATTCTCCGATAGAAACTTTGGGGCACTCTTTGAGGTCCTTTGTGTTGGTTGAATAGATGAATCTGAGATTGTGTGACGCATATCGTATAATCATACCCACGGATACTTGAGGTGACATTGGAGTATCTAGGTGACATTAGGGTTTTGGTTGATTTGTGTCTTAAGGTGTTATTCTAGTACGAACTCTAGGGCTGTTTGTGACACTTATAGGAATAGCCCAACGGATTGATTGGAAAGAATAACTTTGAGGTGGTTTCGTACCCTACCGTAATCTCTTCGTTCATTCTCCGCTATTAGTGACTTTGGAGTGACTCTTTGTTGCATGTTGAGGGATAGTTATGTGATCCAATTATGATATTATTATTGAGGGAACTTACACTAGCGAAAGTATGAACCCTAGGCCTTGTTTACTATCATTGCAATACCATTTACGCTCACTTTTATCATTAGTTACCCTGCTGTTTTTATATTTTCAGATTACAAATACCTTTATCTACCATCCATATACCACTTGTATCACCATCTCTTCGCCGAACTAGTGCACCTATAAAATTTACCATTGTATTGGGTGTGTTGGGGACACAAGAGACTCTTTGTTATTTGGTTGCAGGGTTGCTTGAGAGAGACCATCTTCATCCTACGCCTCCTACGGATTGATAAACCTTAGGTCATCCACTTGAGGGAAATTTGCTACTGTCCTACAAACCTCTGCACTTGGAGGCCCAACCATGTCTACAAGAAGAAGGTTGTGTAGTAGACATCAAGCTCTTTTCTGGCGCCGTTGCCGGGGAGGTGAGTGCTTGAAGGTATATCTTTAGATCTTGCAATCGAGTCTTTTAGTTTCTTGTTTTATCACTAGTTTAGTTTATAAAAGAAAACTATAACAAAATGGATTTGAGTTTGTCTCATACGCTTCACCTTTTTAATATATTTCGTGAGTATGATGGAAAGGATAATTGTGCTCAAGTGCTAGAAGAAGAAATCTATAAAATGTTTGGCACTAAATATTTGAATGATGAGCATGATTGAAATATTGTTAGTATGAATTCCTTGAATATCCATGATCCTAATGATATGCAAAGCCACAAGCTTGGGGAAGCTATGTTGGATGAAGATGATATTTTTTGTCCCCCAAGCTTTGATGAGCAAATTTACTATGATGAAATCATGCCTCCTATCTATGATGATTATTGTGATGACACGTATGCTTTAAAGAATAATGATAACCATGAAACTTGTCATCTTCATCTTAATTTTCAATCACATGATAGTTATTTTGTTAAGTTTGCTCCTACTATTATTCATGAGAAGAAATTTGCTTATGTGGAGAGTAGTAAATTTTCTATGCTTGTAGATCATGAAAAGAATGCTTTAGGTGCTGGTTATATTGTTGAATTCATTCATGATGCTACTGAAAATTATTATGAGGGAGGAACATATGCTTGTAGGAATTGCAATAATATCAAGTTTCCTCTCTATGTGCTTAAAGTTTTGAAGTTATGCTTGTTTTGCCTTCCTATGCTAGTTCATTATTGTTCCCATAAGTTGTTTTCTCACAAAATCCCTATGCATAGGAAGTATGTTAGACTTAAATGTGCTAGTCATATTCTTCATGATTCTCTCTTTATGTTACAATTCTTATCTACTATATGAGCATCATTGAAACCATCATGCCTAGCTAGGGGCATTAAACGATAGCGCTTATTGGGAGGCAACCCAAATTTATTTTAGTTCCTTGCTTTTTTTTCCTGTTTAGTAATAAATAATTCATCTAATCTCTGTTTACATGTGTTTTTATGCTTTTAATTAATGTTTGTGCCAAGTAGAACCTTTGGGAAGACTTGGGGAAAGTCTTGTTGATCATGCTGTCAAAAACAGAAACTTTAGCGCTCACGAGAATTGCTGCCATTTTTATTTGGAGAGTGATATTAAGTTAATTATTTTTGCAGATGATTAATAGACAAATTCCTCAGGTCCAGCAATTTATTTGAGAATTTTATGAGTTCCAGAAGTATACGTTTGATCCTGATTACTACAGACTGTTCTGTTTTTGACAGATTCTTTTTTTCATGTGTTGTTTACTTATTTTGATGAATCTATGGCTAGTAAAATAGTTTATAAACCATAGAGAAGTTGGAATACAGTAGGTTTAACACAAATATAAATAAGTAATGAGTTCATTACAGTACCTTAAAGTGGTGATTTATTTTCTTATACTAATGGAGCTTACGAGTTTTTTGTTAAGTTTTGTGTTGTGAAGTTTTCAAGTTTTGGGTAAGGATTCAATGGACTATGGAATAAGGAGTGGCAAGAGCCTAATATTGGGGATGCCCAAGGCACCCCAAGGTAATATTCAAGGATAGCCAAGAGCCTAAGCTTGGGGATGCCCCGGAAGGCATCCCCTCTTTCGTCTTCGTTCATCAGTAACTTTACTTGGAGCTATATTTTTATTCGCCACATGATATGTGTTTTGCTTGGAGCGTCAATTTATTTTGTTAGGATTTGCTTGCTTTTGTTTATAACAATGTTTTTCATCTTTTATTTCAATAAAAGTTCCATTGATAGCCTTTACTATGCCTATGTTACAAGTATACATGTCGCTGTTTGAAAATAGAAAGTTTACTGCTGTTGCAATAATTCCCTAGAAAAGTCAGAATGTGATAAAATGTTGAAACCATTTCCATATTAAGCTCTGATAAATTTTCTACAGTGGGAATTTTATTTCATAATTTTTGGAGCTAGGGAAGTATGGATGTTGCAGCATTCTTTACAGACTATCCTGTTTAGGCAGATTGCTGTTATGTTTGCATTGTTTGCATATGGTTGCTTCTTTAATGATTCTATTTGAGGACAGGATTATTAAATATGCAGAGGAATTTAGTATGCAGTGTTGAATAATAATTTTAGTGATTTTCTACAGTAGAGTATGATAAGTTTTTTTTAATGGTTTATACTAACTTATCTCGCGAGTCCTTATTGAGTTTTGTGTGGATGAAGCTTTTGAGATTTATGGAGACCGTGATATGAGAGGAATTAAGGAGACACAAAAGCTCAAGCTTGGGGATGCCCAAGGCACCCCAAGATAATATTTCAAGAAGTCTCAAGCGTCTAAGCTTGGGGATGCCCCGGTTGGCATCCCACCTTTCTTCTTCAACAAACTATCGGTTAGTATCGGTTGATCCTAAGTTTTTGCTTCTTCACATGATGTTTGCCATTCTTAGAATGTCATTTTATTTTGCTTTGCTTGCTGTTTGAATAAAATACCAATATCTGAAATTATTAAATGTTACAGAGTCTTCACATAGTTGCATAATTATTTGACTACTCATTGATCTTCACTTATATCTTTCGGAGTAGTTTGTCATTTGCTCTAGTGCTTCACTTATATCTTTTAGAGCATGGTGGTAGTTTTATTTTGAATAAATAGATGAACTCTCATGCTTCACTTAGATTATTTTGAGAGTCTTAAATAGCATGGTAATTTGCTTAAAATCCTAATATGCTAGGTATTCAAGAATAATAAAATTCTCTTATGAGTGTGTTGAATACTAAGAGAAGTTTGATACTTGATGATTGTTTTGAGATATGAGGATGATAATATAAGAGTCATGCTAGTTGAGTGTAACATCCCAAATTTTTAATTTGGAATGTTATACATAGATCATTCATGCATATCATGATTTATTGCATTTCCGTTCCGCAATCCTCGAAATCCTAAGCAACTCAAGGACCCACGGAGAGAGTTGGGGATTTTCCGGTTTTCATATTTGATTTTTATCAAATAATGAAACGAGGATTTTGATTTTAATAATGTTTCTCTCCGAAAAATATTTCATATTAAATCAAATGAGTGGAGATAATATGACTTCTCCAAAATAATTGAAATATTGGAGGAAAAATATTAAAATCATTTATTGGATTTTATTTGGTTTTATTCGAATTTTATTTGCATTAGAAAAATTGCACGTTCTAAAAATTGCATTTTAGGGCCAAGAAAATGTTCAACTCGTCGTAAATATTTTATTTAGACGGTGAACATTTGTTTTGGCATTTTTAGATTTTTATTTATTTTTCTAGGATTTTTCTTCTGTCGGCGGTATTATATATAAAAAAATCCCGCGCCCGACTGGGCCTAGGGCCCAGCCGAGCCAGGCTGGCCTAGTCGCCGCCTCCTGTGTGCGCGCCGCCGCCGCCGCCGCCAACTCGGATGATGAGTCCGAGCCGGACTCCGTCGCCGCCGCCTTGCCCCTCCTTCAAGACACCCCACCCCGCCCCCTTTATATACGCGCCGCCTGAGCCCCCCACCGCCACCATCGCCGCGCCTCCCGCCGCC
>NC_057797.1:37658920-37678601 GCF_018294505.1 Triticum aestivum | reverse complement strand
GCCCGCGCTGCCACCGCACCCCGCCGCCCAAGCCCTCGCCGGACCCCCTCGCCGGAGGTAGCCGCCGGATCCAACCGCCGGTTTTTCTTAAAAACCGTTCGGTTTTATTTCAAAACCCTAGTTTTCGTTTTTTAAATAGATCGGTTTTTGTCTGGTTTATTTACTTAGCGAGCGTTCGCTCGTTCATTCGTTTTAACAAACGCGTTCTTCATTTAGATCCAGTTAACGAACGTTCGTTCGTAATTCTGTTTGTCATTTTTCTTTTTCTCGGATTTATTCCGTGATTTTTCTGATCGCAATTTCTGATCCGATCTTAATTTCTGTTTGTCTTTTCGCTCGTTTATCGGAATCAGGCGATTCAAGCGCCTGGAGTTTTGTGTCGAAACCTTCTTTCCGGTTAATCAACTCAAACAAGTTTTTGCTACTATAAAATTTGACCTAAGTTCAGATTAGTAAACGAAGTGGTTTTCTTTCGCTGTTTGACTTTTGTTGCTTTGTTTGTTTTGATTCTTTTTGCGTACCGAAGTCCTTAAGTTGAACTTTCTGGTCAACCTCTCTTATTTGAGTTTTGCTTGTGCATCGTTGCTTGTTACTTATGTATGTTATTGTTTGCTTGTGATAGTATTCCCGGAGTGCGAAGCGTGTTACTACGAGTCTCTAGGATTCGCGGATCGTCAGCAAGGCAAGTAACACTTTGATCATATCCCATTATTACCCAGTTTTTATGCATTAGTTCCAATCCTCAATCACTGCATGATTAGGATGTCAATAACTTGTGGGTTGGGAAGTAGTTGCTGAGGTAGAACCTATTGCCCTGTTATATTCAAACCCTTGGGAGTTACTTCTACGTATTGCTTATATTGCTATGCTATGCTCGTAGACATGGTTTGGGTTTGAGTGAAATTCATGATAGATGTGAGATTGTTAATTAATGGTTCAACTTAGGGTGGCAACTTAATCAAACAACTGGGTGGATTGAGGCACCTGGGGAACCCAGTGTTGTTTGTATTTTTTTGGAAATCCCGGGGTACCCGTGTGATCTTCCTATGGACCGCCACCTAGGCTCAAAGGGAGCTGAGATGATTCATGCTAGAAACTTCCATGTGCAGCCACAAACTATTATGGGCTCTAGCATAGTTGAGTAAGTTACGTGAAGCTCTTGAAGAGGTAGATCAGCAGGTAGTGGGTTTGGTAGGTTTGGTATGGTCTACCCGGAGTAGAGAGTTAACGTTTCTGAAAGACTGTGTCTTGGTCATCCGTTTCTCAAACACCATGTAGTGCGAGAAATCCAACGGAGGCGATCGAGTATTGTGGGGAAAAGTGCGCAAACCTCTGCAGAGTGTGTACAATCTAATCATGGTTAGTCGTGTCCCCCATTATGGACAATTCTTGAGTATCTAGTACTTGGGTTCTCACATGTATCTCACCATGTTTAATTAATACTGTTGGGTTGTTAATCACTTTAATTGGGATTGATTTGGGGGTACCTTCTCAATGATGTTTCAACCACCATGATAGTTAAATTAAAATCTATTCCTTTGTTGTAGGGAAAAATTGGCTTTTCGCAAAAACTATAACCATACAGCTTTCCACCAGCCATATATGCATGTAGTGATAGCATTATTCTGTTTCTGCTCAACTATGTTATATTGCCAGCATATTCCATGTGCTGACCCATTTTCGGGCTGCAACGTATTATGTTGCAGACTTTTCAGACGAGGAGTAAGGTTCGTTAGGTCGTTGCCGTGGAGCTCAGCCATGCCGTTGGAGTTGATGGACTCACTTTATCTTCCAAGCCTTCCGCTGTTATCGCATTAGATGGCCTTAAGCCATATTACTGTAATAAGTTCTCTCTTAGACTTTTCGACGTAATAAGTGTGTGATTGCTACTTTGTTATAAATCCTCGAGTACTGTGTGTGTCAGCATTATCGATCCAGGGATGACAATGAAGCACAGAGACTTGACCATCTGAGGTCGGGTCGCTACAAGATGGTATCAGAGCACACGCTGAGTGTAGGACACGGCCACTAAGATAAACCCTAGGTCACACTTCTCTACTCATTTCTGACTCCTCTCCATTTTCTACTCTTTAGGATGGCGGAGATAAAGAACAAGTTTGCACAACCGGATGAAGATACACCTTTTGGACGTCACCTGAAGGAAGTCACTGGGTACTTGAACATTGGAATACCAAGCTTCACCGGGACGTACAACGCCACTTTACCAGAAGAAGAGCACTGGATGATTCAAGTACAAGTTCCAGGAAGGACGTTCTCGCCAACCTCTAAACCCATAGAATTTTCCTTCGACGCACCAACCTGGAGTTTAGAAAGAGTATGGCAGCTCACATCACCATGGGACGCATTGGAGAAGTGTATCACAGGGATCTCCAGGACACTATCTACCAAATATGTGGGCGCCGAGATGAGCAATGGGAAGTAATCAGCACTAAGAAGGATAGATCCATTGCAGCTTTCATCCAGGAGTTAAACCAGCACATTCAACGTCAGGAGAACCAGATGTGTGCGGACATGATGGACTTGAAGAAGGCGAAGACTAGGATCATCGGGCTGGAGGAAGAACTCAAGTTTACCCGCGAAGGATATGAGGAGGAAATCAAGACCCTACTTGAGAGGAATGACGACCTAGTCAAGAATATCGGAGTATTCATGGGAGGACCATCACCAGGAGTAGAAGACGACGATTCCACTTGCCCGGACAACTACATGATCATTGTCACGACCGGTTCTCCGGACATAAATTTCCAGAAAAGACCGTCGTGCTCATCAGCCCCAGGATCACTGTTAGCTGATGAGGCTCCAACTTGATACAGAAATTCCAAGCAGAAAACAAAATATGTAGTACAAGGCCATTCTGGCCTGTGAGTACAACAAATGGTTTCTAGTGGTTGATGGCGGAAGCGGGTTGTGAAACATCAGTGTCTATGGGACTCCATTTCCCACGGGAACAGCTGACCAGGTTAACTCCTATCTTCGCGAGGCTGCTATCTCCATTACTTAGGTGCCGGGGCTGTCATCGCGTCGCTCCTCTTCGTGCAAGAAAATCTGGCCAAGACAATAGCCAGGGACAAGCCAGTGAGTACTTTGAATGTACTCGCGAACATTATGAACACAGGTATAATATAACAATGCTGTGCTAAAAATATTTTATGCTCATGACGTCAGTCACAAAAGATAAATGAAACTCTAATGCGTGCAAGTAAGTTATTTATAAAAATGCAATAACATGGTAGTATTAAAATTTATGAAACAAATAACAAGCAATGCCACAGTCGGGCGTCTTAGCGACACCACATAAAGGGCTTTAAAAGAAATGCCACAGTCGGGCGTCTGAGCGACACCACATAAAGGGCTTTAAAAGAAATGCCACAGTCGGGCGTCTGAGCGACACCACATAAAGGGCTTTAAAAGAAATGCCACAGTCGGGCGTCTGAGCGACACCACATAAAGGGCTTTAAAAGAAATGCCACAGTCGGGCGTCTGAGCGAAACCACATAAAGGGCTTTAAAATAAACAATCATAGTGAATATCCCGGAGGTAGAACCATCCCAGAGATACTCGATAATAACAATAATATCACGGGTTAGTCAACAATAATAATAATCATAGTTATCACAAGTCACAAGTAGTAATTCCATTTCTGGTTAACAGTTTCACCTCCGAAGACCGACACTAAGACCGACACTTGACCCATCCCAGACTGTAATCCTTAACCATGGACACGGCTATTCGAATAGGTTTAATCTCTGCAGAGGATGTACTCTTTACCCACGAGTAACGGATTTCTTTAGTCCATCGGGACTAATTCCGTCTACGGTCTTTTTGTTGAAAACACACCTAACTTGCACACACCAGCTTATCTCACACGTGTCTAGAATCACCCACGACACATGTTAAGCAAACTCTAAGTGGGGAGGCTACAACCTCGCGTAGCATGGGATCAAATTTATATCGCGCGCTCTAAGGGGTGGCCTCCCCTCTCGGTCCCAACCGGAAACACCCATGCCCCCGGACCAGGTAGCCTGCCTACCAGCTACAATCGGTATCTTCCACCATGGCCTCTCTGTGCGGTGTGTGCTAGAAAGAGGTTGACAACTTACTGAACCGTACTCTACTTGCTGTAGAGACGAGTGGTAGTACGAAACAAGTATGGGGGTTACTGGCACAAGACTCGATCTATGGTCGACTTAGGAGGTTTAAGTATTCCCTGCATGATTAGCATGACAAATATATTTCAACCAACGGAGTCACCGCTCATATCACCTTGCCATGCCATACCAGACATAACCGTCCCGATGGAGACCGGCGACGAACTCATGCCTACCCAAGGCAGAGGTTTTCCCGGGTTCCTGCCGGTATGCATGCAAGGCACATGAGGGTGATTATCATCACAAGTGTGTCCATTTCCAACAGCATGGAAATCAATAACATGCACCCATGCATATGATCATATCACATGAAATAACAAGTTTCTCCAAAGTGAGGTGATGTTATGAACGTGTCATCGAACACACAAAAATATTATGCCGGGGTTCAGAATGCTTGCCTTCAATGAGTGGAAAGGCAGGGTGCACTCCAAAACTTGAAACATTTCTCCTCTCTTCAAAAATCCTATTTTAGCAATATAAAAGAATTAACACACAAAATAAAAACAACACCAAAAGTTATTCTGAATTTTTTTCAAATAAATCTTAAAATAAACTAGGTGAAGTTTGAGAGAGGTAGGAAAAAGAATCATTTCATTTGGACTTATATTTAAAAAGTTATAGCCAGTCAAAGATTTGGTCAAATCTGTTTTTAAAATAAAACAGAAAAGAAAACGTTTCAAACGAGATTACGCTTTCGGTGCAGAGGAGGCGTACTTGAGGCTTTACGCCTCCACTTAACCACGTGGACCGGCGCTGGGTCTCTGACGGTGGGCCCGCCTAGCCCACAGGTCAGGTTTGACCAGTCGCCCGCGTCGTCTCCCTCCTCTGCCCGAGTGGAGCGGGGCTCCGGCGATCATCGCCGGCGAACGGTGGCTCCGTTCGGAAAGCTGAGGCCACCAGTGGATTCAGGGGGCCGAGGTGGTTACTCCGGTAGTCGTAGGGTCGTCGGAGGCGGAGGATATCGCCGGCGGCGAGCTCCAAGGCGGAGGGAAGCTTCGGGAGCAAGATGGATTTGGGGCTACGGTGGTTCCCGATCAAAATTGAGTAGGGGGATGTGTTCACGGAAGGATGAGGAAGTTTCTGGTGAACAGAATGGAGAGGGGGAGGTACTGGAGGTGCCGGATTGGCCGGGGCGGTGGCGGCGGCAGGAGTTACCGGAGATGGGGAAGAAAGCTCTCCTGGGTCGATTGGCGAGCTGGGGAAGCGTCATTGGGGTGGCCTGAGGTTGCCAGTGTGCGGGAACGGCCCGGGGCGTCCATTTATAAGCGAGGCAAGGCGGTTCCGCGGCGGTCGTGGATAAGCTTCCGGCGAACCGACGTTCTGTAGCAGCAGGGCATCGTGGCGGCGACGAGCGCTAGAGGACATGGCTGCGGATGAGCTCGCGCTGCTCCAGGGGCCAGGTGGCGAGCGGGAGGGGTTTGGGCGGCGCTGCCCGTGGCTGGAGCCACCGCGGACGCCGGAGTGCCGCCAAGAATGCCCTGGCGGCGGCGCTGTAGCGTGACAGGGTGGTTTGGCGCGATGCTGCGAGGCGGGGAGTGCGTGGCGAGGTGCTGCCATGTGGGCCAAAGCCAGGGGGGCAGCGTGTCGGCTCGGGCGCGGCATCGTGCAATACGCGCGCTCTGGGCGCGTCCAGTGCACGCACGGGAGATGTTCGACACAATGCCGCGGCATGCTACAGGTCGCAGGTGAGGTTGGGGTTTACCAGATCGAGGTTAGGAGCAATTGGGAGTCTAGTGGACATGCTAGTTTGATCAGAGGTGCAAGCTCACAGTGAAATGCCAAAATTCATGTCAAAACTGGTCATGCCTACAGGGTGCTCGATAGAATGCCACATGCACCTAGGAATCTCTTGGGGTAGCCAAAACTTCCAGGTTGGGGTCTCTTCAGATGTACAAGAGGGTGGTGAGGTTAGTTTGCCAAAAGAAGAAACTTGTTAGTGCAAGTTTTGCAAAACTACATTTCTGGATAGGAAATAAATAGCATTATTTCATGAACCAAAAATGATCCAAAAGGTGCATGCTCCTGGACTTAAGGGTTTAACATGGAGGACTACAAGTAGGAGAAATAATCAAGGGTTAAAGAGCAAGCAAAAATATGGTTGCTGTACAAACCATCAAGTTGGTCCAGAATGAAAATGAGGTTGATTCACTCAAATTTTTCAAAGAACAGCACGAGGTTTTTGCATAATGTGGAATCTTAGGCCATTACCATCATCCCATAATTTTGGTGGAGGCTAGAAAGAATTATTTAAAGGAGTTGTAGTGCAAAATGCACTCTGGACCAGAGAAGAAAAATTGAGTGTAGGGCTCAAAATATTTCATGAATGAAATATATTTTTGCATAAAAGTGATTTAAAAACAACACATGACATCTCCAAATTTTTGTGGGAATTTTAAGTGAATCTATCAAATGGTTGTAGTTCAAATAAGGCCATTTAACCTTGAAAATCCATTTTCAAGAAAGTATAGATCAAGCAACTTAATTATTTAATTAGATATATTAAATAAGGGAAAGTTTCTCTTGAGAGATTAAATATGTCCAATGACATATTTGAAAAAATTTCTCTTTGGGAAAAACTCATCATCACAGGGAAGGAAATGATTTAAAAAAAATCAAAAAGGAGCTCAGATATCCAAAGTTTTAATTCCTGAAAAAAAATTAATTCATTAAAACAAGGCCAAATTTTTGGGGTGTCACAATACTGCCCCCCTTAAGAAAAATCTCGTCCTCGAGATTTGTTAAAAGCTGTGTTAAGAAAGACTATACGCAATAAAAATGTGGCTACAGTGAGAGGGCAATAAGTGGTGAAAACCCACAGTGTGAAAACTGGTGCTGCGTGGAAGAGTCTACGGTTCGGGACAAAATCGTGAGATTTCTACGCTGGATATAAATTTAGAATAACTCCTAAATTTAGTTATACGCTGGTCGTACCCGAGAGCACAGTGCTCTCTCTGGCCGACAGGTGGACCCGGGGTCCACTTTCAGCCTCCTCTTCTCCCTCTGGTTCTCTCTTCCTCCTCTCTCCCGCGCGCTTTCTCGCGCTTTCTCCACCGGCGATGCCTAGCGCGTAGGGCATCTAGGCCGTACCGTGGTAGTGCGCGGCGTGCTAGCTACCGTTGCAGCGTGCACTCACCTCGTGGGCCAGCGCGCTGTCGGCACTGCTCGCGGATTCGACTCCGAACACCGGCGATCGGCGACGAGCGGCGTTGGTGGACTTCGCCCACCGTACACCGAGCTCGAGCTATAAAAACGGCCGGGGTGCTTCTCTCTTCTTCCTCACACCTGGCCTCACTTCTCCTCCTCCTTCTTTCTCCATTACTGCTTACAGAAGCTCGGGTGAGGCTCTAATGGCGGAGGCGATGCCGGACTGGTTTGTGATCCCGATATGCGGAGGGCTGGCGACACTGCTGGGGCTCTCTGTGCTCCTGTGCGCGATGATCCTCGACGAGTGTCGCGACGCTGCGGCTCGGGTGTTGGCTCTCCGCGGTGGTGGTGATCATGAGGAGTAGATGGAGTGTGCCGGGTGCTAACTGTTGTTAGGGGGTGATTAGCTGGATGCAACACCGTTGCAAGGTTTTGCAAACAGTGTATGTGTCCGAATGATTATGGTTGTGAGTCTGCTGCGTGGTGCTGTGTGAAATTAATTAATCCACGTCGTGAGAAGGGGCAGGTGTAGCAACTCAGGGAAAAGAAATCTCACTCCAGGATTTTGCGAGGGAAAAACAGTTAATTTAAAGGAGCATAAACCACAACAAAACTACACACATTAGTAGAAGCCAAATAATTGACTTGTCGTACAAACTCAGGGTATCACACATAAGTCACACACATAAATAAATGTTGCAAAAAACAAATACAGTAGTGACGTCTAAAATGAAAACGGTAACTGGGTGGGGTCCTGATAAAATGTCTCTGGTAAAGGGATACACTCCTCTTCTATCGGGGCAGTGGATTAACCAGTCGATGTATGCGTCTCTTCGGGTCGGGTCTCAGTGATCTGCCGATGGCAATCTGAGGACTTAAATCTGTGAGGCTCTGGAGATAATCCATCACTCGCTGGTTCAAATGCTCTTGAGCAATGATGTACTGGACAAGGTTGGCCAGGACTGGGTCTCTCTCAATGCGTCCACCGGGAAAAGATGTCACTCCTCCGGGTGCTGCACGGCTTGGAAAGTAATAATATCCTCGTTCGCGAGCATAGGGTACAGCGGATCGAAGGCGAGCAATCGCTTCTTTCGCAGCAGCTTCTATGGCCAGGTGTGGGGTTGGCATAGATTTCCCCACGAAGGAAACTTCTGTTGGATCTTGGTTGGGGTCTATAGGAGGAATGTGTACTGCTGCCCAATATTCCGAGGTGGATGGGGTGATCCTTGATTTGAACAGCTCGTACTGAGGTGGCTAGGTAGAACCCATGGTACTGCGGGTAAAATCCCACAATATTTTGACAAAGCTACCTGGGGTTGCATCTGGGGTTCTCAGATGAATGTTGGGGCTCGGCATGACAGGAAAAAGTTGTGAGTGTGGTGCACAAAGTGAGGGTTGCTGGGTAAGGTCACAAGGTGGCCTTTATATAGCAATGGAGCCGGATTCGTTTTACCGTGGTGAAAGGTAATAAATTTGCCAGCTTAGCTCCAAAGGTCAGGTCAGTGTCAGAGATCCACATATCTCATAAAGAGACGTGTTACTGTGGTTGTCGTCGGGTTGGTTTTGGTAGTTGTGCCCGGAAAAATATGCAATTATGCGCTGACCAAAAATGCAAGGCCACTATTAAAACAGAGGCACAACGACAGGCTGCGTTAATATACGCGGTCGCACGATTACAAAGTGAGGATACACTGAGACTCGGTACTACTCGTACGGCTTAGTCTACCTCGTTTATGTCTAAACGGGCGCGCCTGGTGGATGTCGAGGCTTCTCCACGTGTCTCACTGCCGGGATTAGTCGGAGATGGCGGGGGAACTGCAGGGTCGGGGTAGTGATGATGACCATCGCGGGGATTGTTGGCCACAACCCTGTTGGAGTGTGCTCCCAAAAGGCGACGAAGCACTTCTGGGGTCATCAAAGCATCTCGGCTGATGGCTGGAGCTGATCTCGGGGTCTCGATCGGTTGTCCAAACAGCACGACTGGGTTGTCGGCGTTGGGCTCGTTTTCTTCTCTCGCCGGGGCTCGACGAACCAGCTCTCCACGAGCTGCAATTAAATCAATAGTGATTTGATCGCACAGTTCCTCTAGTGCACTTACATAGTGCACCAGGTGCAACAATGCAGGATCTGTCTCGTGATCTCCGTTGGCAACTTGGGGTGGTCTACCATACCTTCACGTCTGGGGTAGTAGTGGAACGAGCGACAGTTTACTCTGGGCGACAAGTGCCTGAGATGAACTATAGCCTCTCGAGCCGCTAGTTGTATGGCTTGTGGCTCAAAGGAAGTTGTTCTTCCGGTGAACCTGTAGGGGTGCTCGGGTGCTATACCCCTACCGTAGATGTGTACAGTGGCCCGGAATTGACGGTCTTCACCGCTCATGGGTCCTTGGTACACAACAAATTCTGGTGGCTCCTCTAACGCATAGGCACGACGGGTGAGGTTTGCGAGTATGGTCACAAAACCTCCAAGGTTGGTTGCTGTGGTTTCATTGTGCACGACAGGGCCAGGCATTGTAGCTTGGTTTGGGGGTAGAGGCTGTGCTGTGCTGTGTTGGGGCTAGCGTGCCCCTTTTTATAGGAAAAAGGGGACGGAGTCTTCCTTCGCACGCTTGCGAGAAAGGACAATTTAGGGGCCGGTCACTGGCGCATGAGCGACAGGTTAGGTTGATAGGTTGGGCACCGACTGCCAAAAGGTGTTGGGTCACTGTGTGACTATCTTGTACGAGAAGCTTGGCTGGGGTTTGGTTAAGGTCTAGTGGGTTGGTTTGCCTAAATTTATTGACCTGGCTAAGATAGGATTAGCCAATGGTCAGCCTGGCTCTGATACCAAGTCTTTCACGACCGGTTCTCCGGACATAAATTTCCAGAAAAGACAGTCGTGCTCATCAGCCCCAGGATTACTGTTAGCTGATGAGGCTCCAACTTGATACAGAAATTCCAAGCAGAAAACAAAATATGTAGTACAAGGCCATTCTGGCCTGTGAGTACAACAAATGGTTTCTAGTGGTTGATGGCGGAAGCGGGTTGTGAAACATCAGTGTCTATGGGACTCCATTTCCCACGGGAACAGCTGACCAGGTTAACTCCTATCTTCGCGAGGCTGCTATCTCCATTACTTAGGTGCCGGGGCTGTCATCGCGTCGCTCCTCTTCGTGCAAGAAAATCTGGCCAAGACAATAGCCAGGGACAAGCCAGTGAGTACTTTGAATGTACTCGCAAACATTATGAACACAGTATAATATAACAATGATGTGCTAAAAATATTTTATGCTCATGACGTCAGTCACAAAAGATAAATGAAACTCTGATGCGTGCAAGCAAGTTATTTATAAAAATGCAATAACATGGTAGTATTAAAATTTATGAAACAAATAACAAGCAATGCCACAGTCGGGCGTCTTAGCGACACCACATAAAGGGCTTTAAAAGAAATGCCACAGTCGGGCGTCTGAGCGACACCACATAAAGGGCTTTAAAAGAAATGCCACAGTCGGGCGTCTGAGCGACACCACATAAAGGGCTTTAAAAGAAATGCCACAGTCGGGCGTCTGAGCGACACCACATAAAGGGCTTTAAAAGAAATGCCACAGTCGTCTGAGCGACACCACATAAAGGGCTTTAAAATAAACAATCATAGTGAATATCCCGGAGGTAGAACCATCCCAGAGATACTCAATAATAACAATAATATCACGGGTTAGTCAACAATAATAATAATCATAGTTATCACAAGTCACAAGTAGTAATTCCATTTCTGGTTAACAGTTTCACCTCTGAAGACCGACACTAAGACCGACACTTGACCCATCCCAGACTGTAATCCTTAACCATGGACACGGCTATTCGAATAGGTTTAATCTCTGCAGAGGATGTACTCTTTACCCACGAGTAACGGATTTCTTTAGTCCATCGGGACTAATTCCGTCTACGGTCTTTTTGTTGAAAACACACCTAACTTGCACACACCAGCTTATCTCACACGTGTCTGGAATCACCCACGACACCTGATAAGCAAACTCTAAGTGGGGAGGCTACAACCTGGCATAGCATGGGATCAAATTTATATCGCGCGCTCTAAGGGGTGGCCTCCGCTCTCGGTCCCAACCGGAAACACCCATGCCCCCGGACCAGGTGGCCTGCCTACCAGCTACAACCGGTATCTTCCACCATGGCCTCTCTGTGCGGTGTGTGCTAGAAAGAGGTTGACAACTTACTGAACCGTACTCTACTTGCTGTAGAGACGAGTGGTAGTACGAAACAAGTATGGGGGTTACTGGCACAAGACTCGATCTATGGTCGACTCAGGAGGTTTAAGTATTCCCTGCATGATTAGCATGACGAATATATTTCAACCAACAGAGTCACCGCTCATATCACCTTGCCATGCCATACCAGACATAACCGTCCCTACGGAGACCGGC
Organism: Triticum aestivum; assembly: GCF_018294505.1. Classification (NCBI taxonomy): domain Eukaryota; kingdom Viridiplantae; phylum Streptophyta; class Magnoliopsida; order Poales; family Poaceae; genus Triticum; species Triticum aestivum. The sequence goes on along the minus strand of NC_057797.1, from coordinate 37,666,868 downwards.
GACGAACTCATGCCTACCCAAGGCAGAGGTTTTCCCGGGTTCCTGCCGGTATGCATGCAAGGCACATGAGGGTGATTATCATCACAAGTGTGTCCATTTCCAACAGCATGGAAATCAATAACATGCACCCATGCATATGATCATATCACATGAAATAACAAGTTTCTCCAAAGTGAGGTGATGTTATGAACGTGGTATCGAACACACAAAAATATTATGCCGGGGTTCAGAATGCTTGCCTTCAATGAGTGGAAAGGCAGGGTGCACTCCAAAACTTGAAACATTTCTCCTCTCTTCAAAAATCCTATTTTAGCAATATAAAAGAATTAACACACAAAATAAAAACAGCACCAAAAGTTGTTCTGAAATTTTTTCAAATAAATCTTAAAATAAACTAGGTGAAGTTTGAGAGAGGTAGGAAAAAGAATCATTTCATTTGGACTTATATTTAAAAAGTTATAGCCAGTCAAAGATTTGGTCAAATCTGTTTTTAAAATAAAACAGAAAAGAAAACGTTTCAAACGAGATTACGCTTTTGGTGCAGAGGAGGCGTACTTGAGGCTTTACGCCTCCACTTAACCATGTGGACCGGCGCTGGGTCTCTGACGGTGGGCCCGCCTGGCCCACTGGTCAGGTTTGACCAGTCGCCCTCGTCGTCTCCCTCCTCTGCCCGAGTGGAGCGGGGCTCCGGCGATCATCGCCGGTGAACGGTGGCTCCGTTCGGAAAGCTGAGGCCACCAGTGGATTCAGGGGGCCGAGGTGGTTACTTCGGTAGTCGTAGGGTCGTCGGAGGCGGAGGATATCGCCGGCGGCGAGCTCCAAGGCGGAGGTAAGCTTCGAGAGCAAGATGGATTTGGGGCTACGTTGGTTCCCGATCAAAATTGAGTAGGGGGATGTGTTCACGGAAGGATGAGGAAGTTTCTGGCGAAGAGAATGGAGAGGGGGAGGTACTGGAGGTGCCGGATTGGCCGGGGCGGTGGCGGCGGTAGGAGTTACCGGAGATGGGGAAGAAAGCTCTCCTGGGTCGATTGGCGAGCTGGGGAAGCGTCATTGGGGTGGCCTGAGGTTGCCAGTGTGCGGGAACGGCCCGGGGCGTCCATTTATAAGCGAGGCAAGGCGGTTCCGCGGCGGTCGTGGATAAGCTTCCGGCGAACCGACGTTCTGTAGCAGCAGGGCATCGTGGCGGCGACGAGCGCTAGAGGACATGGCTGCGGATGAGCTCGCGCTGCTCCAGGGGCCAGGTGGCGAGCGGGAGGGGTTTGGGCGGCGCTGCCCGTGGCTGGAGCCACTGCGGACGCCGGAGTGCCGCCAAGAATGCCCTGGCGGCGGCGCTGTAGCGTGCCAGGGTGGTTTGGCGCGATGCTGCGAGGTGGGGAGTGCGTGGCGAGGTGCTGCCGTGTGGGCCGAAGCCAGGGGGGCCAGCGTGTCGGCTCGGGCGCGGCATCATGCAATACGCGCGCTCTGGGCGCGTCCAGTGCACGCACGGGAGATGTTCGACACAATGCCGCGGCATGCTACAGGTCGCAGGTGAGGTTGGGGTTTACCAGATCGAGGTTAGGAGCAACTGGGAGTCTAGTGGACATGCTAGTTTGATCAGAGGTGCAAGCTCACAGTGAAATGCCAAAATTCATGTCAAAACTGGTCATGCCTACAGGGTGCTCGATAGAATGCCACATGCACCTAGGCATCTCTTGGGGTAGCCAAAACTTCCAGGTTGGGGTCTCTTCAGATGTACAAGAGGGTGGTGAGGTTAGTTTGCCAAAAGAAGAAACTTGTTAGTGCAAGTTTTGCAAAACTACATTTCTGGACAGGAAATAAATAGCATTATTTCATGAACCAAAAATGATCCAAAAGGTGCATGCTCCTGGACTTAAGGGTTTAACATGGAGGACTACAAGTAGGAGAAATAATCAAGGGTTAAAGAGCAAGCAAAAATATGGTTGCTGTACAAACCATCAAGTTGGTCCAGAATGAAAATGAGGTTGATTCACTCAAATTTTTCAAAGAACAGCACAAGGTTTTTGCATAATGTGGAATCTTAGGCCATTACCATCATCCCATGATTTTGGTGGAGGCTAGAAAGAATTATTTAAAGGAGTTGTAGTGCAAAATGCACTCTGGACCAGAGAAGAAAAATTGAGTGTAGGGCTCAAAATATTTCATGAATGAAATATATTTTTGCATAAAAGTGATTTAAAAACAACACATGACATCTCCAAATTTTTGTGGGAATTTTAAGTGAATCTATCAAATGGTTGTAGTTCAAATAAGGCCATTTAACCTTGAAAATCCATTTTCAAGAAAGTAAAGATCAAGCAACTTAATTATTTAATTAGATATATTAAATAAGGGAAAGTTTCTCTTGAGAGATTAAATATGTCCAATGACATATTTGAAAAAATTTCTCTTTGGGAAAAACTCATCATCACAGGGAAGGAAATGATTTAAAAAAATCAAAAAGGAGCTCAGATATCCAAAGTTTTAATTCCTGAAAAAAAAATTAATTCATTAAAACAAGGCCAAATTTTTGGGGTGTCACAATCATTGACGACACCGACTCCGACCCTAGTGATGATGACTTTGAAGACGAAGCTGGAGCAGACATCATGGAGTCTTCCACCGATCAAAATTTCTAGATGACCACCAACTATTAGTAGTATTTCCCCCATGTATATAGTAGTAGTGAGCACTTTCGCGATAGTTCAAGACAGTTTGTATGCCCTTGCTTGCTTGATTGAGTGAAATGATTGTGTTTGTCTCATGTGCATATGGGTAGTGCCTTCTCATTAGACCCCTTTTCTATTCTAATCTCTTCCATCTAAACCCATCAGATGTCTCCGAGACGTGACACCGGTTTTGCCTTCCCGCCGGAGCTCACCCAGTTGGTCCAGCAGCAGAATGCCTTGATGCAATTGCTAGTTCAGAACCAGGGCAACAACAACATCAACCCACCGCCAGTGGACAACCTATCCCGTTTTCTAAGGTTACAGCCATCGGTGTTTTCCAGTAGCACCGAGCCTATAGTTGCTGATGATTGGCTATGCCGTATTGGAAGGGAGTTGACCACCACAGGTGCACAGATGCTGAGAGGGTGTGCTTTGCCGCACATCAATTGGACCGACCAGTAGCCTCATGGTGGGAGAATTACACAGCCACTTTTCCTGTAGCCAATGTCACTTGGGACCAGTTTCAGCAAGCTTTCCGCACCGCCCATGTCTCAACTGGAGCTATGCAGATGAAGAAGCGGGAGTTTCGCAACCTACGCTAGGGGAACCGTACTGTGGCTCGGTATGTGGATGAGTTTAGCAAGTTATCACGCTATGCCCCTGATGATGGGGCCACAGATGCCGCGAAGCAAGAGAAGTTTATGGAAGGGCTGAATGATGAGATGAGCATATAGTTGATGGTAGCAACCTTCAACAACTACCAGGAGTTGGTAGATAAGGCTCTTATGATTGAAGGGAAACAGCAGCAGATTGAGAGCCGCAAGAGAAAGTATGGACAAGGGAAGTATAACTCAGGAGCTCAGCAGAAGCCTTGCCTAACCCCGAACTCGGGAGGACTTGTTCATAACCATGGAGGTCACAACCACACTAGAGGAGGATCACATAACCACAGTGGTGCTAAGAATGGGAATGGGAACGGAGCTAACAACAATCAGAACCGCTCCAACCCGTCCACTCCCGCCAAAAGAGACTTAAGTCAGGTTACCTGTTTTAAGTGCGGGAAGACAGGGCACTATGCCAATGATTGCCCCAAAGGAAGGAATGGAAACGGAAATGGAAGCGCTGGGAAGAAGTCCAATCCATTCAACAAAGGACATGTGAACCACGTTAACGTGGAGGAGGTTGAAGAGCAGCCGGACACGGTAATAGGTAAGTTTGTGGTTAAGTCATTTACCGCTCTTGTTCTTTTCGATACTGGTGCATCGCATTCATACATATCAAGGGGATTCGTGGATAAGTTTAAACTACCAACCCAAACCCTTAGGACCCCTCTTTTAGTGAGTTCACCCGGAGCAGAATATAGGGCTAGCCGACGGTGTGACCAGATACCCTTAACCATTGGCACACATGTGTTTCCGTCCGACCTAATTATCTTGGAGTCGCAAGAATTGGATGTGATATTGGGTATGGACTGGATGTCAAAGTATGGAGGAAGCATTGACTGTGCGAGTAAGTCGATTTATCTCACCACCCCGGAGGGAAAAAGGATTAAGTATGTGTCTAGGCATGTGCCTAAAAGGAGCCAAGTGAATGCCCTTACGGGAGTTGTTCAGGAGGAAGTGCCGGTAGTAAAGGATTACCCGGATGTTTTCCCAGAGGAGTTACCAGGCATGCCACCGGACAGAGATATTGAGTTTTTGATAGAGCTGTTACCAGGAACAGGACCAATATCCAAGAGACCCTATCGGATGCCCATGAATGATCTGGAGGAAATTAAGAAACAAATCAGGAAGTTATTGGAGAAAGGATACATCCGAAGGAGTTCATCACCTTGGGGAGCCCCAGTACTTTTGGTTGAGAAGAAGGATAAATCCCTAAGGATGGTTGTTGATTATCGAGCCTTGAATGAAGTGACGATAAAGAACAAGTACCCACTGCCGATGATCAACGATCTGTTTGATCAGTTGCAAGGAGCTAAAGTGTTCTCAAAGATCGATTTACGATCAGGGTATCATCAGTTGAAGATACGAGAGAAGGACATAACAAAGACGGCATTCACAACGCGATATGGATTATACAAGTACACGGTCATGTCGTTTGGACTGACTAACGCCCCTGCCTATTTCATGAGCATGATGAACAAGGTGTTCATGGAGTATTTGGACAAGTTTGTTGTGGTGTTTATTGATGATATCATGGTATACTCGAAGAACGAGGAGGAGCACAAAGAGCATTTGCGTTTAGTTCTCGAGAAGCTCAGGGAACACCAGTTGTATGCTAAGTTTAGCAAATGCGAGTTTTGGTTGAAGGAAGTCGGATTCCTTGGACATGTTATATCAGGAGAAGGTATAGCAGTAGACCCCAACAAGGTTCAGTCAGTCACTGAATGGTTGGCACCCACCTCAGTTAGCGAGATCCGCAGTTTTCTTGGACTCACAGGATACTACCGGAGATTCATTGAGAATTTTCCAAGATTGCAAAACCAATGACTGAACTGTTGAAGAAGGATACACGTTTAAATGGACAGAAGATTGTGAAGCAAGTTTCTAGGAGTTGAAGAAACGTTTGACTACAGCCCCAGTGCTATTACTGCCAGATATACATAAGGAGTTCCAAGTGTATTGTGACGCCTCTCGCTTAGGACTTAGATGTGTGCTTATGCAGGACGGAAGAGTTGTTTCGTATGCCTCACGACAACTAAAACTTCATGAGTTGAATTATGCTACGCATGATTTGGAGCTAGCAGCCGTAGTGCATGCGTTGAAGACTTGGAGACATTACCTTATTGGAAACCGTTGTGATGTGTACACGGATCACAAAAGTTTGAAGTACATCTTCACCCAGAAGGAGCTGAACCTTAGGCAGAGGAGATGGTTGGAGCTTATAAAGGATTATGACATGAACCTACACTATCATCCAGGAAAGGCCAATGTCGTAGCAGATGCATTGAGTCGGAAGAGTTATGCTAATATCCTTGAAAGTAAAGGACTGCCGAAGGAATTAGCAAAGGACATCATGGAACTTCGGTTAGAGATTGTACCTAGAAGGTTCATTGCCACAATGGAGGTTCAGTCGACATTGCTGGACAAGATTTGGGAAGCTCAGAAAGATGATAAAGAAATTGCCGAGATAAAGGAGAAGATGGGCAAAGGAAAGGCCAAAGGTTTTCGTGAGGATGAGCACGATACCCTATGGTTTGAGGATCGAATTTACGTGCCCAATAATCAGGAGATCATAAAGTTAATACTTCAAGAGGCGCATGACTCACCATACTCGATACACCCCAGAAACACCAAGATGTATTTGGATTTGAAGGAACGTTTCTGGTGTACTGGTATGAAGAAGGATATTGCCGAGTATGTAGCCATATGTGATGTATGTCAGAGAGTTAAGGCATAACATCAGAAGCCAGCAGGACTATTACAGCCTATGCCGATACCCGAATGGAAGTGGGATAAACTTGGCATGGACTTTATCACCGGATTACCCAGGACTAAAGCAGGATATGATTCCATATGGGTAGTAGTTGATCGTTTGACCAAAGTAGCTCACTTCATCCCAGTGAAAACCACCTATACAAGTGCAAAGTTGGCCAAGATCTATATGTCCAGGATCGTATGTCTGCATGGAGTTCCGAGGACCATCGTATCGGATCGAGGAGCACAGTTTACTTCAAAGTTTTGGCATCAGTTACACCAGACTTTGGGAACGAGATTGGAGTTCAGTACAACGTTTCACCCGCAGACAGATGGACAGACTAAGAGAGTCAATCAAATTTTGGAGGACATGTTGAGAGCCTGTGCGCTAGATTATGGATCTAGTTGGGATGACAATTTGCTGTATGCAGAGTTCTCATACAACAATAGCTACCAAGCCAGTTTGAAGATGGAACCGTTTGAAGCCCTGTATGGACGCAGGTGCAGAACACCGTTGATGTGGGATGAGGTAGGAGACCGACAGTTGTTTGGACCAGACTTGATTAAAGAATCTGAGGAGAAGGTAAAACTGATCCGAGACCGACTGAAGATTGCTCAGTCCAGGGAGAAGAGTTATGCAGACTCAAAACGCAAGGAGGTAACCTACAAAATTGGAGATAGAGCATATCTGCAAGTATCGCCCTTGCGAGGAGTGAAACATTTTGGAGTTAAAGGAAAGTTAGACCCGAGATTTGTAGGACCGTATCGCATTTTGGAACGGATGGGAGAAGTTGCCTACAAGTTGGAGTTACCTGAGGGATTGTCAGGAGTCCACGATGTGTTCCACGTTTCACAGCTGAAGAAGTGTCATGCTGAGATGGCTGATATACCATTAAGAGATACAGTACCCTTGGAGGCGATTCAGTTGGACAGTGATTTGACTAACGAGGAGAAGCCAGTTAAGATTCTTGAGTTTGCCAGCAGAGTCACCCGCAGTAAGGTTATCAAGTTTTGTAAAGTTCAGTGGAGCCACCATACCGAGGATGAAGCCACCTGGGAACGAGAGGATGATCTCCGCAAAGACACCCACACCTATTTTCTAGCCAACCCGAATCTCGAGGGCGAGATTCATCTTAAGGGGGGTAGGTTTGTAACATCCCAAATTTTCAATTTGGAATGTTATACATAGATCATCCATGCATATCATGATTTATTGCATTTCCGTTCCGCAATCCTCGAAATCCTAAGGAACTCAAGGACCCACGGAGAGAGTTGGGGATTTTCCGGTTTTCATATTTGATTTTTATCAAATAATGAAACGAGGATTTTGATTTTAATAATTTTTCTCTAAGAAAAATATTTCATATTAAATCAAATGAGTGGAGATAATATGACTTCTCCAAAATAATTGAAATATTGGAGGAAACATATTAAAATCATTTATTGGATTTTATGTGGTTTTATTAGGATTTTATTTGCATTAGAAAAATTGCACGTTTTCAAAATTGCATTTTAGGGCCAAGAAAATGTTCAACTCGTCCTAAATATTTTATTTAGATGGTGAACATTTGTTTTGTCATTTTTAGATTTTTATTTATTTTTCTAGAATTTTTCTTCTGTGGGCGGTATTATAAAAAAAATCCCACGCTCGAGTGGGCCTAGGGCCCAGCCGAGCCAGGCCGGCCCAGCTGCCGCCGCCGCCTCCTGCGCGCGCACCGCCGCCGCCGCCGACTCGGACGATGAGTCCGAGCCGGACTCCGTTTCTGCCGCCTTGCCCCCTCCTCCAAGCCGCCCCACCCCGCCCCCTTTATATACGCGCCGCCCGAGCCCCCCACCACCACCATCGTCGCGCCTCCCGCCGCCCCG
>NC_057797.1:37644182-37658553 GCF_018294505.1 Triticum aestivum | reverse complement strand
CCGCCGCCCCGCGAGCCGCCGCCCCGCCACCCAAGCCCTCGCCGGAGCCCCTCGCCGGAGGTACCCGCCAGATCCAACAGCCGGTTTTTCTTAAAAACCGTTCGGTTTTATTTCAAAACCCTAGTTTTCATTTTTTTTAAATAGATCGGTTTTTCTCCGGTTTATTTATTTAGCGAGCGTTCGCTCGTTCGTTCATTTTAACGAACATGTTCTTCGTTTAGATCCAGTTATCGAGCGTTTGTTCGTTAATCTGTTCGTCGTTTTTCTTTTTCTCGGATTTATTCCGCGATTTTTCTGATCGTGATTTCTGATCCGATCTTAATTTCTGTTTATCTTTTCGCTCGTTTATCAGAATCAGGCGATTCAAGCGCCTGGAGTTTCGTGTCGAAACCCTCTTTCCAGTTAATCAACTCAAACAAGTTTTTGCTACTGTAAAATTTGACCTAAGTTCAGATTAGTAAACGAAGTGGTTTTCTTTCGCCGTTTGACTTTCGTTGCTTTGTTTGTTTTGATTCTTTTTGCGTACCGAAGTCCTTAAGTTGAACTTTCTAGTCAACCTCTCTTATTTGAGTTTTGCTTGTGCATCATTGCTTGTTACTTATGTATGTTATTGTTTGCTTGTGATAGTATTCCCGGAGTGCGAAGCGTGTTACTACGAGTCTCTAGGATTCGCGGATCGTCAGCAATGCAAGTAACACTTTGATCATATCCCATTATTACCCAGTTTTTATGCATTAGTTCCAATCCTCAATCACTGCATGATTAGGATGTCAATAACTTGTGGGTTGGGAAGTAGTTGCTGAGGTAGAACCTATTTCCCTGTTATATTCAAACCCTTGGGAGTTACTTCTACGTATTGCTTATATTGCTATGCTATGCTCGTAGACATGGTTTGGGTTTGAGTGAAATTCATGACAGATGTGAGATTGTTAATTAATGGTTCAACTTAGGGTGGCAACTTAATCAAACAACTGGGTGGATTGAGGCACCTGGGGAACCCAGTGTTGTTTGTATTTTTTTGGAAATCCCGGGGTACCCGTGTGATCTTCCTATGGACCGCCACCCAGGCTCAAAGGGAACTGAGATGATTCATGCTAGAAACTTCCATGTGCAGCCACAAGCTATTATGGGCTCTAGCATAGTTGAGTAAGTTACGTGAAGCTCTTGAAGAGGTAGATCAGCAGGTAGTGGGTTTGGTAGGTTTGGTATGGTCTACCCGGAGTAGAGAGTTAACATTTCTGAAAGACTGTGTCTCGGTCATCCGTTTCTAAAACACCATGTAGTGCGAGAAATCCAACGAAGGCGATCGAGTCTTGTGGGGAAAAGTGAGCAAACCTCTGCAGAGTGTGTACAATCTAATCATGGTTAGTCGTGTCGCCGGTTATGGACAATTCTTGAGTATCTATTACTTGGGTTCTCACATGTATCTCACCATGTTTAATTAATACTGTTGGGTTGTTAATCACTTTAATTGGGATTGAGTTGGGGGTACCTTCTCAATGATGTTTCAACCACCATGATAGTTAATATAAAATCTATTCCTTTGTTATAGGGAAAAATTGGCTTTTTGCAAAAACTATAACCATACAACTTTCCACCAGCCATATATGCATGTAGTGATAGCATTATTCTGTTTCTGCTCAACTATGTTATATTGCCAGCATATTCCATGTGCTGACCCGTTTTCGGTCTGCAACGTATTATGTTGCAGACTTTTTAGACGAGGAGTAAGGTTCCTTAGGTCGTTGCCGTGCAGCTCAGCTATGCCGTTGGAGTTGATGGACTCACTTTATCTTCCAAGCCTTCCGCTGTTATCGCATTAGATGGCCTTAAGCCATATTACTGTAATAAGTTCTTGTTACGGCATATCTCTCTCAAGGTAGTTTTGGTGATTGATGACAACATGTTTGCGGACTAATCTTGTGCTTTGAATAATTCACAGATTCTCCCCTGGCACGAGACGCCTTCTTTCCCTCGGAGTGTATTTCAAGATGGTGTAGCTCTTTTGTTTCTTTCTCAGTGGACTAGTTGCGTAGAGGGCACCGTACTATCAAGAGGGGGTCCGCTGGGGTTTTGCATGGGTGGAATCATCACATACACATCAGCTTCTCACCCTCCGAGCTTTTCCTGTCCATTGAAGAGATCTCTCCTCTCTTCCTTGTCCTGTCTGGGTATAAGCGGCAGTACCGTGCACCCAGCGGTAGTACCGATGAGAAGCCATAGGCGGCAGTACCGCTCCGCAGCGGTAGTACCGCCGTGGCTCCACAGCAGTAGTACCGCTGGGGGCCTGGCACCTCCGCCTGGTCCTCAACTTCTTTGAGCGATACCTTCTCCCTCTCTCTCTCTCACCCCAGCGGTAGTACCGCACTGCCTGCGGTACTACCGCCGAAGAGTCACAAGCGGCAATACCGCTCCACAGCGGTACTACCGCCCTTGACCCCACTATCGTAGTACCATTGGGCAGTCTGGCTCCTACCGCCTCGATTCGAGAGGTCTTTTTCTCGTGTCGGGTTTTGCGGCACTAGTCACGGTTGTAGTGGCGGTAGTACCGTTCCTGGAGCGGTAGTACCGCCCTACCACCGCGGTAGTACCGCAGTTGGATCTATTCCCTACTAGTCTCCTCAGCGCGGCAGTACCGCTGGCTGGCGCGGCAGTATCACTGTTCTGGCGGTAGTACCGCCCCCTCTCAGCGGTACTACCGCCCTGTGCGGGGCTGGTTGGTGGGGGGCAACGGGATTGTTGCCCCCACTATAAAAGGGAGTCCACTTCTTCCTTCTCACTTACCTCTTCCTCCCCCAAGCTCCATTTATTGCTCAAGCTCCATTAAATACTCCAAGCTTCATTTTGCCCGATCTATCTCCCTAGCCAATCAAACTTGTTGATTTCCTCGGGAGTGGTTGAGAAGGCTCCGATCTACACTTCCACCAAGGGATTATCGATTCCCCCACTCATCCCTAGTGGATCTTGTTACTCTTGGGTGTTTGAGCACCCTAGACGGTTGAGGTCACCTCGGAGCCATATTCCATTGTGGTGAAGCTTCGTGGTCTTGTTGGGAGCCTCCGATTAAGTTGTGGCGATTGCCCCAACCTTGTTTGTAAAGGTTCAGTCGCCGCCTTCAAGGGCACCAATAGTGGAATCACGGCATCTCGCATTGTGTGAGGGCGTGAGGAGAATACGGTGGCCCTAGTGGCTTCTTAGGAAGCATTGTGCCTCCACACCGCTCCAACGGAGACATACTTCCCCTCAAAAGGAAGGAACTTCGGTAACACATCCTCGTCTTCACCGGACCCACTCTTGGTTATCTCTTACCTTTACTTGTGCAAGCTCTTTAGTGTTTGTTCCCTTGCTTGCTTGTATGCTTGTTGTTATTGCATCATATAGGTTGCTCACCTAGTTGCACATCTAGACAACCTACTTTGAAGCAAAGTTTAATTTGGTAAAGAAAAGCTAAAAATTGGTAGTTGCCTATTCACCCCCCCTCTAGTCAACCATATCGATCCTTTCAATTGGTATCAGAGCTTCGTCTCTTTATTAAGGACTTTACCGTCCAAAGAGTATGGTTGATACCGTAGACGGTGTGGAGGAACACTCCGGTGTGAATCTGATCTCATCTACGGGAGATGGGGGAACTTCGGTCTCTCGTGAGGAGTTCAATGTGGCCTTGGAGACATTGAAAACCTCCATGACGACCGAAGTTGAAAGCCTGTTTACTAAATTTCTTGAGGGGCTTAAACTATCCACCGCACCGTTGAAAGTGGGTGATCCCGCCAACAAGGTGTCGGATGCTATCCCCGACAAGGGGGAAGCTAGTAGTGAAAAGGCTCCTTCTTCTAGTGGCAAGAATGGCACCGACATCTTTGCCCATGTGGAACCACCACTTGTTTATGGTGGACCGGTTCCTTCCACTCATTTGAATCATGCCGGTCCTCCCCCCAAGATTGTGAAAAATGAGGATTTTGATTCTTGGGTTTACCGCTTTAAACTTCATTTAAATCATGTGAACACTAATCTTTGGAGAATCATTGAAGAAGGTTTCTATCCACATGATCCAAGCAACTTCACTCCTCGAGAAGCCGCGGACAATCAATTCAATGAGAATGCTCTCTTCATCATTCAAGATGCAATTCCACCCGAAGACCTACCTCATCTTTGTCCCTTCGCCTTGGCCAAAGATGCATGGCATTGTGTCGTGTCTCTCTACCGGGGAAGCGCAAGCATTCAACACTCCAACTATGAAGTGGTACAAGATGAGGCCGATGAGTTTGCAATGAAGGAAGATGAAGAACCTCGTGAGCTTTATCGGAGAGTAACCAAACTCGCGGTCTCACTACGAGATCACGAGAGCAAGGACACGGATGACAATTGGATCAAGCACAAATTCCTCAAGGCAATGATGCCCTACCACAAGGCCATGTCCTCCGTCATTCGTCAAAGACCGGACTTCCACACTTTGACCTCAAGCGAAGTGTTGGATGAGTTCGTGGCCATGAACATTTTGGACAAGACCGCCGACAATGCGGTGCTCCGTTCTCAACGGGCAAAGAAGCCTAACCTTGCTTTGAAGGGCAAGCCCACCATGGAATAAGAAGAAGAGGAAGAATAGGAGAGCAACCCCGAAGATACGAAGTATGCATATCATGAACACATGGCACTTGCTTCAAGGCAATTTTGGAGCAAGAAAAACTCGAGGCCCAACTTTAGAAAAAACAACTCGAGTGGCACAAGGGGCAAGCAATGTGTAAGGACTTGCTACAATTGTGGCAACGTGACTCATTTCGTTGCGGAATGCCCGTATGAGAAGAGGGAAGACAATGGTGGCAAACTCATCCGAAAGGACAAGGCCAAGTCGTTTCCCAACAAGAACAACTTCACCAAGAAGACTCCTCCCAAGGCCTTGGTTGTGCAAGAAGAGTACAATGAGGACGATGACGATGATGAAGATGATGAGTCGGTTTCCATGGCCTCCATTGCCATTGCAACAACGTCACGGGTGTCTCTCTTCGAATCACCCAACGAGAGCATCACCGCCAAGTGCCTCATGGCTAAAGCCACCAACAAGGTAACCTCCAACATCAAAACCACCATCATTAATCATCCTTCCCCAACGGATAGCATTAATGAATTTGAGGGAGCTAATGTGGAGGCTAACGAGTTTGAGGCCTTTATGGCAAACTCAAGGGAAAATCCAAGAAGCACTTTGTTGCTCTCTTGGAACAACTTGGTGAGGCCAATGACATGATCGAGGCTCACAAAGACACCATCTCTAAGATGGAAGGGCATAGTCGTGACTATGCCGATGAGATTTCGGATCTTTCCAATGCTCTTGAGGAAGAGCGTGGTCTTCGTTTGGCTCTTGAGGAGTCACACAACGTTGATCATGCTAAGTTAGAGAAAGATTATGATCATGCCCTCGTTGTTTCTCATGTGCTAAATTCCGAGAAGGCCAAACTCGGGGTTGATCTTGCTAGACTCAAAGAGGAGTTTGATATACTTGACAAGGCCCACAAGGCCTTGAAGGGTATTCACGCTAATCTCAAGGAGTCTCATGATCAACTCCAAGTGAAGCTAACTAAGGAGAAAGCAACTTTTCCTCATATGGTTTTAATTGATAATGCAAATGCTACTAACCCGTGTTGTGAGCATATACATCTTGTTGAGGAAAATGCTAAGTTGAAGGAGCAACTTGAGAGAGGTCTTGCGACTTGCATACAAGGAAAGAAGAACCTCAACGATCTCTTGATCAACCAAAAGGGAGGTGTGGCCAAGGAAGGGGTTGGGTACGTCCCCGACTCCAAGAACAAGAAGAAGAATGACAAGACCAAACGACCTCCTCCCCTCATGCAAACCTTTGTGAGGGAGGGAGAGAATGTCCTCGAGGAGAAGAAGAAGAACAAAGTCAAGAAGAGCAATGTCACCTCTCCCAACAAGCCGACGATTTTAATCCTTCTTATGTGTTATGCCGTGCTAGTGATGGGCATGTTTATGCCAAATTTGTTGGTTCTCTTCATGAGTACATTGAATGGTCTATTTGCGTTCCTAAGACCCTTGTTACTAACATCAAAGGACCCATTACAAAATGGGTACCTAAAACCAAGCATTGATCTCTTGTAGGTGTTTGCTTCCGGTGGTGGATCATGGTTGCTCGATAGCGGAGCTACAAATCATATGACCGGAAGCAAGAACTTGGTGGTGGACGTGCACAAAGTTACATCTATGCCCACCAATGTCGAGTGGGGTGACGCCTCATCCTCTAAGGTATTGGGACTTGGCAAGGTGGTCATCTCTCATGATCTCACGATCAAGAAGGTCATGCTTGTTGAGTCCCTTGCATACAATTTACTTCCCGTTCGTCAACTTGCAATCATGGGCTTTGCCACTTTCTTTGACATCGATACCGTGGCCCTCTTGTGGAGCAAGACTCTTAAAGTAGCTTTTGTTGGGCATGTCAAGAACGGTCTATATGTGATTAACTTTTCGGAGCGACCCGCTAAGACCGCGACATGCCTAATGGCTAAAGTTGATGTGGGATGGCTTTGGCATCGCCGTTTAGCCCATGTCAATATGAGATCTTTGCAAAGTCTTCTCAAGGGGTACCATGTCCGTGGACTAACGAATGTTAGTTTTGTTAAAGATCGTGCTTGAAGTGCCTATATCAAAGGAAAGCTACATGAGAAGGCTCACCCTCCCACGACTATCATTTATTCAAAGAGGCCCTTGGAGCTCCTTCACATGGATCTTTTTGGGGCCCCATCCTTCGATAGTCTTGGAGGTAGAAAGTATTGCTTGGTGATTGTGGATGACTACTCAAGGTACACATGGGTGTATTTCTTCAAGAGGAAGAGCGAGACTCAACAAACCGTCATTGACTTTGCAAATGAAGCACAACGTCAACACTATGCAAAGATCTTGACAATAAGAAGTGACAACGGCACCGAGTTCAAGAACTACACCTTGGATGAATTTCTTAGTGATGAGGGAATCAAGCATCAATATTCCGCACCATACACCCCTCAAAAAAACGGTGTTGCAGAGAGGAAGAACCGGACGTTGATGGATGCGGCAAGGACCATGATGGCGGAGTTCAAATCTCCGTACAAATTTTGGGCCGAAGCCATCAACACCGCGTGTCATGCATCCAATCGGCTCTACCTCCGCAAGGGCTTGAACAAGACTCCATATGAGATACTCACCGGTAACAAGCCCAACCTCAAGTACTTCCGGGTATTCGGGTGTAAGTGTTTCATTCTCAAGAAAGGTGTTCGGTTGTCTAAATTTGAGGCTAGAGCTTATGAGGGCATATTTGTTGGTTATGCTACAAACTCTCATGCTTACCGTGTCCTCAATAAATCCACGGGACTTATTGAGGAGACGTGTAACATGGAGTTTGATGAGAATAACGGCTCCCAAGTGGAGAAAAGTGGCACTTGTGATGTAGGTGATGAAATTCCTCCTCAAGCCATAAGAAGAATGGGTGTTGGTTTCATCCTACCCATTGAGGAACCCCTTGTGGCCGAAGGAGAAGGACAATGCTCCACTCAAGTGGAGCCATCACCAACCCAAGGCCCACACGCTTCCGAAGAACAAAGTGAAGGCCCTCAACCTCATGAACAAGACCAAGGGCAAGATCATACTCAAGGCGGTGTTGACACACCAAGTGATGCCCAAGGTCAAGATCTCTCCCCCGAGCAAGTTCAAGACCAAGAACAAGTTCATGACGATGCTCAAGATGATCAAGTAACCGCTCCTCAACTCACCACCGATGAGGAATTAGAGCGTCGTGCCGCCAAGGTTGCTTCCAAGCTCTCCACCAAGGATCATCTCATGATGAATGTGCTTGGAAGCTTAAGAAAGGGGGTAAGCACTCGTAGACAATTAGAAAATTATTGTGAGCATCACGCGTTTGTCTCTTGTGTGGAACCCCACAAGGTCTATGAGGCGCTAGAAGATCCGGACTGGCTCAATGCCATGCACGAAGAACTCAACAACTTCGAGCGCAACAAAGTGCGGAGATTGGTGCCAAGGCCAACGGGGAACCACAATGTCATTGGAACCAAGTGGATATTCAAGAACAAGCAAGATGCCCATGGGATTATCATTCGCAACAAGGCTCATTTGGTAGCACAAGGCTACTCCCAAGTTGAGGGTATCGACTACGGTGAAACCTTTGCTCCCGTTGCTCGTCTTGAATCCATTTGCATGTTGATTGCATATGCTTCTCATCATAACTTTAAGTTACAACAAATGGATGTGAAGAGTGCTTTTGTTAATGGTCCCATTAATGAATTGGTTTATGTCAAGCAACCCCACGGGTTCGAGGATCCCTACTTTCCCGATCATGTGTATCAACTCGATAAGGCACTCTATGGCCTTAAACAAGCCCCATGTGCGTGGTATGACCACCTTACCGAGTTGTTACAAGACCGTGGTTTTGAAGTTGGGCTAATCGACCCCACTCTTTTTACGAAGAAGGTCAAAGGGGAGTTGTTTGTGTGCCAATTATATGTTGATGATATTATCTTTGGTTCTCCTAACAAAGCTTTCAATGAGGAATTTGCCGCTCTCATGACCTCAAAGTTCGAGATGTCCTCCATGGGAGAGTTGAAGTTCTTTCTAGGGTTCAAAGTGAAGAAAAGAAGAGAAGGAACCTTCGTCAATCAATCCAAATACACTCAAGACATGCTCAAGAGATTCAAGCTAAGTGACGTCAAGCCGGCTTCCACTCCAATGCCCACCAAGTGCCAACTTGACTTAGATCCCAATGGTAAAGTGGTGGATCAAAAGGTATATCGTTCCATGATTGGATCCTTGCTTTACCTTTGTGCATCTAGACCGGACATCATGTTGAGTGTGGGTATTTGTGCACGGTTTCAAGCTGCACCTAAGGAAAGTCACTATGTGGCGGTCAAACGAATCTTTCGATATTTGGCTCATACCCCAAACTTTGGCTTATGGTACCCAAGAGGATCAAACTTCAAGCTTGTAGGTTACTCGGATTCCGATTGGGCGGGAGACAAAGTGGATAGGAAGTCCACCTCCGGAGGGTGCCAATTCCTTGGTTACTCTCTGGTAAGTTGGTCTTCCAAAAAGCAAAGTTGTGTGTCTCTCTCGTCCACTGAGGCGGAGTATGTTGCCGCCGGTAGTTGTTGTGCACAACTTCTATGGATGAGGCAAACTTTAAAGGATTACGGTGTCACTTGTGACAAAGTGCCTCTTTGGTGTGACAATGAAAGTGCCATCAAGATTTCTCTCAACCCGGTGCAACACTTCAAGACGAAGCATATTGAGATTCAGTATCACTTCATCCGGGATCACATTAGGCGAGGAGAGATCAAGCTCAACTATGTCAACACTCATGACAACCTTGCAAATATTTTCATGAAGCCCTTGGATGAAGCAAGATTTCGCGAGTTAAGGCATG
Source organism: Triticum aestivum (assembly GCF_018294505.1). Taxonomy (NCBI): domain Eukaryota; kingdom Viridiplantae; phylum Streptophyta; class Magnoliopsida; order Poales; family Poaceae; genus Triticum; species Triticum aestivum. The sequence continues at coordinate 37,649,135 of NC_057797.1, read as the reverse complement.
AGCTAAATATCATTGATTCGAGCAATGTGGCTTGAACCCTTGCACACCCTACCATGCTCAATTTGTTGTCTAGTTTAGGTGTAGGCATGGACATAGGGGGAGTGTTGTTCTCTCAATGAACTCTCACTCCCCCCATTATGCATAAATTGATCAAGTCTTTCACTTTAGCCATTGTTGATGGCACTTGTGCTTAAAAGACGAGTTTTGGTCATGGGCCCAAGGTTAAAATCTTCGCGGTGCCATACCTTTTGACTCAAACATAGGTGGCCTCGGCCACCGCCCTCTTGTGAAGAGGTGTGTCTTGGTCGTTTGCCGGTGTGTTTGCCGTTTTTTGTCGTTTCGTCGAGCTAAAGCCGTGTCTGTTTAGTTGTCGTGGCGTGCTGGGCGGTACTACCGCTGGTGGTGCGTGGTACTACCGCTCATAAGCGGTACTACCGCCCCCCAACACGGTACTACCGCTAGGGGACGAGAACAAGGGGTTAAGTCGGGGGCAGGGGGAGGTTTCTTCTCCCCCATACCCATTCACTTCGCCCCTCTTTTCTCTTCCTCTCTCTCCAGCCTCCACTCGCCGTGGGAGGGCTCCGACGGATCTCCGTCTCCGGGGCGTCCCTCTCCATTTCCTTTGGTGGAGTCGATCCCCACCACGTCCTCTTGCCATGGATGCCGGTATTGCCCCCGTTCCTTCTTTCGTTTTGTCTCTTTTTTAGTTCTTGTTTCTTAGGGGCAATGGTGGTTGCATCTCTAGATTTTTGGCTAAATCTAGGCTTGAGTTGGTTGGAGAAGGCAACTAGACTATCTAGATTAGAGTTTGGTAGGATTATTTTTTAATTTGGTAGGCCAGTAGTGCCGGATCTAACCACGGTAGTAGGAAACCGCTGTTTCACCGCCTCGTGCTAGGAAACTGCTGTTTATCCGCCTCAAGTAGTACTACCGCTCCCTTTGGAGCGGTACTACCGCTTGACCTAGAGCGGTACTACTGCTCCCTTTGGGGCGGTACTACCGCTTGGGGCGGTACTACCGTGGACAGGTCACGGTACTACCGCTGCATGCCAATTTCCATCATTTTCCTACCTCACCTTGATCTTTTTGTTGTGTTTGTTGGCTTATGCTCGTTCTTTCTGGTTGTTTTGTGTGTTCTTGTGTTTGGCTCCAGGTGATGACCATTCCGAGCAGCAAGGTCGCCATATCAACCCCGGGCGTGCTACATCAAAACGCTACCGCACCTCAGAGCCAGCCGGTGGTTCCTCGAGCACCCAACCGCCTTCAGGAAGTGCATCTGCAAGTGTCCCTCCACCTCCTCAGCAATCGAAGCGAGCCACCCACAAACCCAAAGGGAAGACTATGACTGAGATGACCAACAAGGAGTTTTGGGAGAAGCGTCGCCGCAACCCCTATGCGGTGGCCCAAGAACCCACTTTGGTCAACCGCCCGTTCTGGAACCGTTTTCAGTTTGCCATCTACTTTGATGTGATCAAGGCCAAGAAGAATCTTTTTGTTGATGTTCGCTCCATTGATACTGATGCTATGGAGAAGGACCCCGAGTATTTTGGAGAAGCTCTTCAGATGTGCACTCAGCTGAACATTCTCAGGATCATGCAATTCAACAAGGATTTTGATGCGGATTTGGTAGCTCAATTCTATGCCACCGTCCATCTTGGGACGGATGTCGACAGGACTCTGACATGGATGACCAATGGCAAGCTGCTTTTTGTCAAGTGGAAGGCTTTCATGGAGTTACTTGATGTGGTGGATACCGGGCTTGAGATTCCTGTCGGTTTCCGTCCTCACCGCAATGCTACATCCACCCAAAAGCAAGCCCTTTGGCCCTACTGCACTGTGAAGGTTCACCCAGTTACTGAGAAGAAGACCTATGAGCTGTCTCCGTATCTGGACATTCTTCATCGCATATTCCGTGAGACTCTCTTCCCTCGGATCGGGAATCTGGATATGGTCCACTCTTACCTCATGGACATGCTCCTTTTCTGTCAGCATGAGAAGGAAGCAAGCACTAGAGAGAGCCTGGATATCTCTCATGTCATGTGGTCTGAACTTCTATCCGCCGTGTCTGAGCGCAAGTGTCCTATCTATGGTCCATTCATCATGAGGCTCATTGAGAGGGCCTAGGCACAGACTTATCCCAGAGTGTTGCTAGAGACTGGAGACTTGGTGTCTCATGAGATCAAGCGTCTGAGGAAGAAGGACAACTGGACAGCGCCTCACACAGGGGGTCCATCTGCTACTGCTGCCACAGGGGGTCCGTCTGTTGATGCTGCTGCTGCTGCTGCCATGGGGACCGAGGGTGAGGCTGCTACTGATGATCATGAGGAGAACTTTGGCCCCTCTAGTGCAGAACCATCGTGGGCACAGAAGCTTAAGCGCAAGATGAAGAAGCTTTTCTGCATGGAGTCTCATGGTCAGTACATGACTCATGTGGCGAAGAAGCATGCTAGGACTCGCCACAAGGAGCTCATGCGTCAGTTGGGAGCAACTGTTGCCAGTGGGTTTGAGGGTCAGATCACTGAAGAGGAGGACTGGATTCATTAGAATTGCCACTGGACCGACTCCGATGCCGAGCAGTTTTCGACCCACGATGAAGATGCAGAGATATGATGTTCGAGCTCTTCCGCCTCCCATCACCTGGAGTCGTAGTGTCACTCTATGCCCTTTTTGGTGTCTCGCTGCCAAAGGGGGAGAGAGTGTAGGAATTTGCTTCTTGTGTCGTGTTTGAGTCGTCTTGTGGTTTGTTTGAGTCGTCTTGTGGTTTCTTGCATGTTTCTTTTGGTTTGGTTTGGTGTGAGACCTAAGTTCTAGACATATGGTGTGAGACATATGCTCCCTATCGCTACCTTATTACTTATGTCATTTCAGAGTACTGTAGTTTATTATGAGATGCATGCTTGTCCTGTCTATTCACTTCTCTCATATATCATGTGCTTAGTATTGTTGGACTATAAAATATAGGGGGAGTGTTGATCCGAATGTGTGTGTCGTGCCATCTCTAGGTGCACACATTCTGGGGGAGCCCGTCTATATTTTGTAGTTCTTAGTTTTCTTCGTTTCATTTCTTTTCCTTGCGCAAATCCCTAGTTGTCATCAATCCACCAAAAAGGGGGAGATTGTTACGGCATATCTCTCTCAAGGTAGTTTTGGTGATTGATGACAACATGTTTGCGGACTAATCTTGTGCTTTGAATAATGGGTTAATTTGATAAATGCCACTCCAATTATGGCGATTCTGAGAAATGCCACCGCAATTTCCAAACTTTGAAAAATGCCATTTCATGCCACTTTCAGTGGCATTTTTCGAAGTCTGCAGTGGTGTTCTTCAAAGATTGCAAAATTTGCAGTGGCATTTTTCAAAGTTTGGAAATTGCAATGGCATTTTTATGAATCGCCATAATTGGAGTGGCATTTATCTAATTAACCCTTGAATAATTCACAGATTCTCCCCTGGCACGAGACGCCTTCTTTCCCTCGGAGTGTATTTCAAGACGGTGTAGCTCTTTCGTTTCTTTCTCAGTGGACTAGTTGCGTAGAGGGCACCGTACTATCAAGAGGGGGTCCGATGGGGTTTTGCATGGGTGGAATCATCACGTACACATCAGCTTCTCACCCTCCGAGCTTTTCCTGTCCATTGAAGAGATCTCTCCTCTCTTCCTTGTCCTGTCTGGGTCTAAGCGGCAGTACCGTGCACCCAGTGGTAGTACCGCTGAGAAGCCACAGGCGGCAGTACCGCTCCGCAGCGGTAGTACCGCCGTGGCTCCACAGCAGTAGTACCGCTGGGGGCCTAGCACCTCCGCCTGGTCCTCAGCTTCTTTGAGAGATACCTTCTCCCTCTCTCTCTCTCTCACCCCAGCGGTAGTACCGCACTGCCTGCGGTACTACGGCCGAAGAGTCACAAGCGACAGTACCGCTCCACAGCGGTACTACCGCCCTTGACCCCACTGCCATAGTACCATTGGGCAGTCTAGCTCCTACCGCCTCGATTCGAGAGGTCTTTTTCTCGTGTCGGGTTTTGCGGCACTAGTCACGGTAGTAGTGGCGGTAGTACCGTTCCTGGAGCGGTAGTACCGCCCTACCACCGCGGTAGTACCGCAGTTGGATCTGTTCCCTACTAGTCTCCTTAGCGCGGCAGTACCGTTGGCTGGCGCGGCAGTACCGTTGTTCTGGCAGTAGTACCGCCCCCTCTTAGTGGTAGTACCGCCCTGTGCGGGGCTGGTTGGTGGGGGGCAACGGGATTGTTGCCCCCACTATAAAAGGGAGTCCCCTTCTTCCTTCTCACTTACCTCTTCCTCGCCCAAGCTCCATTTATTGCTCAAGCTCCATTAAATACTCCAAGCTTCATTTTGCCCGATCTATCTCCCTAGCCAATCAAACTTGTTGATTTGCTTGGGAGTGGTTGAGAAGGCTCCGATCTACACTTCCACCAAGGGATTTTTGATTCCCCCACTCATCCCTAGCGGATCTTGTTACTCTTGGGTGTTTGAGCACCCTAGACGGTTGAGGTCACCTCGGAGCCATATTCCATTGTGGTGAAGCTTCGTGGTCTTGTTGGGAGCCTCCAATTAAGTTGTGGAGATTGTCCCAACCTTGTTTGTAAAGGTTCGGTCGCCGCCTTCAAGGGCACCAATAGTGGAATCATGGCATCTCGCATTGTGTGAGGGCGTGAGAAGAATACGGTGGCCCTAGTGGCTTCTTAGGGAGCATTGTGCCTCCACACCGCTCCAACAGAGACGTACTTCCCCTCAAAAGGAAGGAACTTCGGTAACACATCCTCGTCTTCACCGGACCCACTCTTGGTTATCTCTTACCTTTACTTGTGCAAGCTCTTTATTGTTTGTTCCCTTGCTTGCTTGTATGCTTGTTGTTATTGCATCATATAGGTTCCTCACCTAGTTGCACATCTAGACAACCTACTTTGAAGCAAAGTTTAATTTGGTAAAGAAAAGCTAA
>NC_057797.1:37604619-37644005 GCF_018294505.1 Triticum aestivum | reverse complement strand
CTTAGACTTTTTGGTGTAATAAGTGTGTGATTGCTACTCTGTTATAAATCCTCAAGTATTATGTGTGTCAGCATTACCGATCCAGGGATGACACTGAAGCACAGAGACTTGACCATTTGAGGTCGGGTCGCTACATTGAGTAGTTGCGAATTTGAGAAATGCTTGTGTTGAAGTTTGTGATTCCCGTAGCATGCACATATGGTGAACCGTTATCTGATGAAGTCGGAGCATGATTTATTTATTGATTGCCTTCCTTATGAGTGGCGGTCGGGGACGAGCGATGGTCTTTTCCTACCAATCTATCCCCCTAGGAGCATGCGTGTTGTACTTTGTTTTGATAACTAATAGATTTTTGCAATAAGTATATGAGTTCTTTATGACTAATGTTGAGTCCATGGATTATACGCACTCTCACCCTTCCACCCTTGCTAGCCTCTCTAGTACCATGCAACTTTCACCGGTACCTACCTATCATGGCATTTCCATAGCCATTCCGAGATATATTGCCATGCAACTTTCCACCGTTCCGTTTATTATGACACACTCCATCATTGTCATATTGCTTTGCATGATCATGTAGTTGACATCGTATTTGTGGCAAAGCCACCATTCATAATTATTCCTACATGTCACTCATGCATCATTGCACATCCCGGTACACCGCCGGAGGCATTCATATAGAGTCATATTTTGTTCTAAGTATCGAGTTGTAATTGTTGAGTTGTAAGAAAAATAAAAGTGTGATGATCATCATTTTTAGAGCATTGTCCCAAGTGAGGAAAGAATGATGGAGACTATGATTCCCCCATAAGTCGGGATGAGACTCCGGACGAAAAATAAAAGAGGCCAAAGAAGCCCAAAAAAAGTGGCCATAAAAAAAGAGAAAAGGCCCAAATAAAAAATAAAAAATGAGAGAAAAAGAGAGAAGGGACAATGCTACTATCCTTTTACCACACTTGTGCTTCAAAGTAGCACCAAGATCTTCATGATAGAGAGTCTCCTATGTTGTCACTTTCATATACTAGTGGGAATCTTTCATTATAGAACTTGGCTTGTATATTCCAATGATGGGCTTCCTCAAAATGCCCTAGGTCTTCGTGAGCAAGCGAGTTGGATGCACACCTACTAGTTTCTTTTGTTGAGCTTTCATACATTTATAGCTCTAGTGCATCTGTTGCATGGCAATCCCTACTCACTCACATTGATATCTATTGATGGGCATCTCCATAGCTCGTTGATACGCCTAGTTGATGTGAGACTATCTTCTCCTTTTTGAGTTCTCCATAACCACCATTCTATTCCACCTATAGTGCTATGTCCATGGCTCACACTCATGTATTGCGTGAAGATTGAAAAAGTTTGAGAACATCAAAAGTATGAAACAATTGCTTGGCTTGTCATCGGGGTTGTGCATGATTTAAATATTTTTTGTGGTGAAGATAGAGCATAGCCAGACTATATGATTTTGTAGGGATAACTTTCTTTAGCCATGTTATTTTGAGAAGACATAATTGCTTTGTTAGTATGCTTGAAGTATTATCATTTTTATGTCAATATTAAACTTTTGTCTTGAATCTTATGGATCTGAATATTCATGCCACAGTTTAGAAGAATTACATTGAAATTATGCCAAGTAGCACTCCGCCTCAAAAATTCTGTTTTTATCATTTACCTACTCGAGGACGAGCAGGAATTAAGCTTGGGGATGTTGATACGTCTCCAACGTATCTATAACTTTTGATTGCTCCATGCTATATTATATACTGTTTTGAATGTTTATGGGCTTTATTATACACTTTTATATCATTTTTGGGACTAGCCTATTAACCCAGAGCCCAGTGCCAGTTTCTGTTTTTACCCTGTTTTAGGGTTTCGAAGAAAAGGAAAATCAAACGGAGTCCAATTGACCTAAAACTTCACGGAACTCATTTTGGAAGGAAAGAATCCCAGAAGACTTGGAGTGCACGTCGGGGGACCTGCGAGGATGTCACGAGGCAGGGGGGCGCGTCCACCCTCCTGGGCACGCCCTCCACCCTCGTGAGCCCCTCGTGGCTCCCCTGACGTACTTCTTTCGCCTATATATCTCCATATACCCTAAAAACATCCGTGAGCACAATAGATCGGGAGTTCTGCCGCCAGAAGCCTCCGTAGACACCGACAACCAGTCTAGACCTATTCCGGCACCCTGCCGAAGGGGGCAATCCTTCTCCGGTGGTCATCTTCATCATCCCGGTGCTCTCCATGACGAGGAGGGAGTAGTTCTCCCTCGGGGTTGAGGGTATGTACAAGTAGCTATGTGTTTGATCTCTCTCTCTCTCTCTCTCTCTCTCTCTCGTGTTCTTGAGATGATGCGATCTTGATGTATCGCGAGCTTTGCTATTATAGTTGGATCTTATGTTTCTTCTCCCCCTCTTCTCTCTTGTAATGAATTGAGTTTCCCCTTTGAAGTTATCCTATCGGATTGAGTCTTTAAAGATTTGAGAACACTTGATGTATGTCTTGCCGTGCGTATCTGTGGCGACAATGGGATATCACGTGATTCACTTGATGTATGTTTTGGTGATCAACTTGCGGGTTCCGCCCATGAACCTATGCATAGGGGTTGGCACACGTTTTCGTCGTGATTCTCCGGTAGAAACTTTGGGGCACTCTTTGAGGTCCTTTGTGTTGGTTGAATAGATGAATCTGAGATTGTGTGACGCATATCGTATAATCATACCCACGGATACTTGAGGTGACATTGGAGTATCTAGGTGACATTAGGGTTTTGGTTGATTTGTGTCTTAAGGTGTTATTCTAGTACGAACTCTAGGGTTGTTTGTGACACTTATAGGAATAGCCCAACGGATTGATTGGAAAGAATAACTTTGAGGTGGTTTCGTACCCTACCAGAATCTCTTCCTTCGTTCTCTGCTATTAGTGACTTTGGAGTGACTCTTTGTTGCATGTTGAGGGATTGTTATGTGATCCAATTATGATATTACTGTTGAGGGAACTTACACTAGCGAAAGTATGAACCCTAGGCCTTGTTTACTATCATTGCAATACCGCTTACGCTCACTTTTATCATTAGTTACCTTTCTGTTTTTTTATTTTCAGATTACAAATACCTTTATCTACCATCCATATACCACTTGTATCACCATCTCTTCGCCGAACTAGTGCACCTATACAATTTACCATTGTATTGGGTGTGTTGGGGACACAAGAGACTCTTTGTTATTTGGTTGCAGGGTTGCTTGAGAGAGACCATCTTCATCCTACACCTCCTACGGATTGATAAACCTTAGGTCATCCACTTGAGGGAAATTTGCTACTATCCTACAAACCTCTGCACTTGGAGGCCCAACAACGTCTACAAGAAGAAGGTTGTGTAGTAGACATCACACGTATTGTATTTTTGCCATCGAGGATAAAAAGATGGGGTTTATATCATATTACATGAGTTTATCCCTCTACATCATGTCATCTTACTTAAAGCATTACTCTATACTTATGAACTTAGTACTCTAGATGCATGCTGGATAGCGGTCGGTGTGTGGAGTAATAGTAGTAGATGCAGAATCGTTTTGGTCTACTTGTCGCAGACGTGATGCCTATATACGTGATCATACCTAGATATTCTCATAACTATGCTCAATTCTATCAATTGCTCGACAGTAATTTGTTTACCCACTGTAATACTTATGCTATCTTGAGAGAAGCCACTAGTGAAACCTACCCCCCGAGTCTATTTTCCATCATATTAATCTTTCATCACTTAGCTATATCTATTGCCGTTTATTTTACTTTGCATCTTTATTTCTCTTTATCATAAAAATACCAAAAAATATTATCTTATCATATCTATCAGATCTCAGTCTCGTAAGTGATCGTGATGGGATTGACAACCCCTTTATAGCGTTGGTTGCGAGGTTCTTATTTGTTTGTGTAGGTGTGTGGGACTCGAGCGTGATCTCCTACTGGATTGATACCTTGGTTCTCAAAAACTGAGGCAAATACTCACGCTACTTTACTGCATCATCCTTTCCTCTTCAAGGGAAAACCAATGCAGTGCTCAAGAGGTAGCAGCGTGCGGGCCGGGGGCAGGGGCATGGGCAATGGCGACGGCGTGGGTGGCGGACGGCGACGGCGCGGGCGGCGGACAGCGACGACGCGGGCAGCGGACGGCGTCGGCGTGGGCTCCGGGGCGGGGGCGACAGCGATGGTGTCCGGCAGAATGGCGGCGTCGAGGAGGTCTTCCGCGCACGTCGTCGGGGGCAACTGCTAGACGAAAACTGGAATTTTCTAACCGGTTTCTATATATACATGAAGCATTGGTCCCGGTTCGTGGCATCAACCGGGACCAATGCCCCCCTTTAGTCCCGGTTGGTGCCACCAACCGCGACCAAAGGTCTCTTTTCAGCAGCCTAAAGGGCGGGAAACAGAGACCTTTGGTCCTGGTTGGTGCCACCAATCGGGACCAATGCCCCCCTTTAGTCTCGGTTGGTGCCACAAACTGGGACCAAAGGGGGGCATTGGTCCCGGTTCGTGGCACCAAACGAGACCATTGGCCTGCGCCTGCCAAAGCCGCGGTGCGGTGGGATGTTTAGGCCCACCTAGCTAGCTGAGGAGCTACCGCACCTGTTTATAAGTGCCGCCCTGCCATCTCTGTTGAACTCCTCTGAATTGCAGGGCTGTGGGTTATCCAGACCATGTATTTCTTCAATAGGCGGTAAATTCTTAACATATTGAGCTTTAATACCTTTTTCTTTCATAGATTTCTTTGCATCTTGCATATCTTCAGGACTGAGAAATAGAATACCCCTTTTCTTCGGAGTTGGCTTAGGAGTTGGTTCAGGAAGTGTCCAATTGTTTTCATTAGTCAACATATTATTCAATAGCAATTCAGCTTGATCAACAGTTCTTTCCCTGAAAACACAACCAGCAAAACTATCCAGGTAGTCTTTGGAAGCATCGGTTAGTCCATTATAAAAGATATCAAGTATTTCATTTTTCTTGAGAGGATGATCAGGCAAAGCATTAAGTAATCGGAGAAGCCTCCACCAAGCTTGTGGGAGACTCTCTTCTTCGATTTGCACAAAATTATATATTTCCCTTAAAGCAACTTGTTTCTTATGAGCGGGGAAATATTTAGTAGAGAAGTAATAAATCATATCATGGGGACTACCAACACAACTAGGATCAAGAGAATTAGACCATGTTTTAGCATCACCCTTTAATGAGAACGGAAATAACTTAAGGATAAAGTAATAGCGAGTTTTCTCATCATGAGTAAACAGGGTGGCTATATCATTTAATATAGTAAGATGTGCCACAACAGTTTCAGATTCATAGCCATAGAAAGGATCGGATTCAACCAAAGTAATTAACTCAAGATCGACAGAGAAATCATAATCCTTATTAGTAATAAAGATAGGTGAAGTAGCAAAAGCAGGGTCATATTTCATTCTAGCATTCAAAGACTTTTCTTTAAGCTTAGCTAATAATTTCTTAAGATCAGATCTATCATTGCAAGCTAAGAATTCTCTAGCAGTTTCTTCATCCATAACATAACCCTCAGGCACAACAGGCAATTCATATCTAGGGGAGAATCTTCATCATCACTTTCATCAATATTATCGATTTCAATAATTTCATTCTCTCTAACCCTAGCAAGTTGTTCATAAAGAAATTCACCTAGTGGCACAGTATTATCAAGCGTAGAAGTAGTTTCATCATAAATATCACGCATAGCAGAAGTGGCATCATCAATAACATGTGACCTATCGGAATCAATAGGAGCAGTAGGTGTCGCAAATTTACTCAAAACAGAAGGTGAATCAAGTGCAGAGCTAGATGGCAATTCCTTACCTCCCCTTGTAGTTGAGAGAAAAATCTTGGTTCTTTGATCTTTCAAGTTCTTCATAGTGATCAACAGATATAAATCCCAAGTGACTCAAAGAATAGAGCTATGCTCCCCGGCAACGGCGCCAGAAAATAGTCTTGATAACCCACAAGTATAGGGGATCGCAACAGTTTTTGAGGGTAGAGTATTCAATCCAAATTTATTAATTCGACACAAGGGGAGCCAAAGAATATTCTCAAGTATTAGCAGCTGAGTTGTCAATTCAACCACACCTGGAAACTTAATATCTGCAGCAAAGTATTTAGTAGCAAAGTAATATGATAGTAGTGGTAACGATAGCAAACGTAATATTTTTGGGTTTTATAGTGATTGTAACAGTAGCAACAGAAAAGTAAATAAGCGAAGAACAGTATATGAAAAGCTCATAGGCAACGGATCAGTGATGGATAATTATGTCGGATGCGATCAATCATGCAACAGTTATAAACATAGGGTGACACAGAACTAGCTCCAGTTCATCAATGTAATGCAGGCATGTATTCCGAATATAGTCATACGTGCTTATAGAAAAGAACTTGCATGACATCTTTTGTCCTACCCCCCGTGGCAGTGGGGTCCTATTGGAAACTAAGGGATATTAAGGCCTCCTTTTAATAGAGTACCAGAGCAAAGCATTAACACATAGTGAATACATGAACTCCTCAAACTACGGTCATCACCGGTAAGTATCCCAATTATTGTCACTTCGGGGTTAACGAATCATAACACATAATAGGTGACTATAGACTTGCAAGATAGGATCAAGAACTCACATATATTCATGAAAACATAATAGTTCCAGATCTGAAATCATGGCACTCGGGCCCTAGTAACAAGCATTAAGTTATAGTGATGTGCATTACCGAGAGGGCCCAGAGATACCTCTCCAACAATCGGAGTGACAAATCCTAATCTCGATCTATGCCAACTCAACAAACACCATCGGAGACACCTATAGAGCATCTTTATAATCACCCAGTTACGTTGTGACGTTTGATAGCACACTAAGTGTTCCTCCAGTATTCGGGAGTTGCATAATCTCATAGTCATAGGAACATGTATAAGTTATGGAGAAAGCAATAGCAATAAACTAAACGATCATAATGCTAAGCTAACGGATGGGTCATGTCAATCACATCATTCTCTAATGATGTGATCCCATTCATCACATGACAACTCATGTCTATGGCTAGGAAACTTAACCATCTTTGATTAATGAGCTAGTCAAGTAGAGGCATACTACTGACACTCTGTTTGTCTATGTATTCGCACATATACTAAGTTTCCGGTTCATACAATTCTAGCATAAATAATAAACATTTATCATGATATAAGGAAATATAAATAACAACTTTATTATTGCCTCTAGGGCATATTTCCTTCATATTGATGCTCAAGAGATGATCCAAACATAAGCCAAGAGGATATGTACCTCCCTCAACTCTTCTAAGTGTAAAGAAGGTTCGAAATCGGTTTCTGCGGGACCCGGTATGCCTCTAGAAATGCTAAGTGCTTCCATGACATGACCAAGTTATGGAACAATGTAGGGAAGGCAACCGGAAAGCACTTAGCAAACCGGCTATGCAGTTTGGCTTCATACTAAATTATCTGCTACAATCGTCTTCTAAACTAATAAGTCACTGGTGCTAAACAAGGTATTTCGAGTAAACCCCGACAGCGTCAAGTCATGTGGATGCCCTCAAGATATTTTGGTCCACACAATGGTGTTCATGCATTTACTGCCAAAGCCCAGTTTCGAGTTTTTGGTTTCTATAATGCTCCTTAGTGCAAATGCATCTCGGAAATGAACATAAATTCTTCGGTTATAAGCTCGCGACGTCTCGTGGGCGGAAGGATATGATAATGGTAGTCTCGGCAATGGAAAAGAGTAACCATGTGTCACCGACCAAGTCATTGGAATGCTTTCCCCAGAACGATCAAAATGACCAAGTCATGAGAAAATGTTGACCGGTGATAAACAGCAAAGCTGTGGGAGAACAAATGTCTAAACGTCCAAAATGGTTAAGTCACGGAACCGTTTGAAGACATAGATCCTAGTTTGGACGTACATGTTAAGCTCCAATGTCGTGAACAAAGGTTTAACAGGTGGTAGTCTGCCACAACATGGGTACACGGTCACCTCTTCCGCAGCCGTTTGAAGACAACACTCTCCCCTCTCGTTGCTATGCATCACCATGATCTTGCGTCTGCGTGGGTCACCTCTCCCCTGCATGGTTCAGATCCTTAGAGGAAGTAGTCGTACCTCTTCACGATCCAACCGATCAAGCACTGAAACTACGGCACCTACGAGTTCGAGCACACGTTCAGCTCGATGACGATCCCCGGACTCCGATCCAGCAAAGTGTCAGGGAAAAGTTCCGTCAGCACGACAGCGTGGTGACGAACTTGATGCACTACAGCAGCAGGGCTTCGCCTAAACTCCGCTATAGTATTATCGAGGAATATGGTGGCAGGGGGCACCGCACACGGCTAAGGAATAGATCACGTGGATCAACTTGTGTGTTCTAGGGTGCCTCTACCTCAGTATATAAAGGACTAGAGGGGGGAGGCTGGCCGGCCAAGGTGTGGCGCGCCAGGAGAGTCCTACTCCCTCTGGGAGTAGGATCCCCCCCCCCCAATCCTAGTTGGAATAGGATTCGCGGAGGGGGAAAAGAGAGAGAGGGGGCCGGCCACCTCTCCTAGTCCTAATAGGACTAGGGGGAGGGGGGAGGCATGCAGCCCATGTAGGGCTGCCTCTTCTCTTTTCCACCAAGGCCCATCATGGCCCATTTAACTCCCGGGGGGTTCCGGTAACCTTCCCGGTACTCCGGTAAAATCCCGATTTCACCCGGAACACTTCCGATATCCAAACATAGGCTTCCAATAACTTCAAAATTTTAAGCACATAGAGGGGAAACTTGATATTATTGCAATTCCTACAAGTATATGTTCCTCCCTCATAATAATTTGCAGTAGCATCATGAATGAATTCAACAATATAACCATCACATAAAGCATTCTTTTCATGATCTACAAGCATAGAATTTTTATTACTCTCCACATAAGCAAATTTCTTCTCATGAATAGTAGTGGGAGCAAACTCAACGAAATAGCTATCATGTGAGGCATAATCCAATTGAAAACTAAAATCAAGATGACAAGTCTCATGGTTATCATTGTTCTTTATAGCATACATGTCATCATAATAATCATCATAGTTAGCAACTTTGTTCTCATAATCAATTGGAACCTCTTCTGAAATAGTGGAATCATTACTAAATAAAGTCATGACCTCTCCAAACCCACTTTTATAATTATAATCATCATAAATAGGAGGCATGCTATCATCAAAATAAATTTTCTCATCAAAACTTGGGGGACAAAAAATATCATCTTCATCAGACATAGCATCCCCAAGCTTGTAGCTTTGGATATCATTAGCATCATGGATATTCAAGGAATTCATACTAACAACATTGCAATCATGCTCATCATTCAAATATTTAGTGCCAAACATTTTAATGCATTCTTCTTCTAGCACTTGAGCACAATTTTCCTTTCCATCATACTCACAAAAGATATTAAAAAGATGAAGCGTATGAGGCAAACTCAATTCCATATTTTTTTGTAGTTTTCTTTTATAAACTAAACTAGTGCTAAAACAAGAAACAAAAATATTCGATTGCAAGATCTAAAAATACACCTTCAAGCGCTAACCTCCCCGGCAACGGCGCCAGAAAAGATCTTGATGTCTAGTACACAACCTTCTTCTTGTAGACGTTGTTGGGCCTCCAAGTGCAGAGGTTTGTAGGACAGTAGCAAATTTCCCTCAAGTGGATGACCTAAGGTTTATCAATCCGTAGGAGGCGTAGGATGAAGATGGTCTCTCTCAAGCAACCCTGCAACCAAATAACAAAGAGTCTCTTGTGTCCCAAACACACCCAATACAATGGTAAATTGTATAGGTGCACTAGTTCGGCGAAGAGATGGTGATACAAGTGCAATATGGATAGTAGATATATGTTTTTGTAATCTGAAAATATAAAAACAGCAAGGTAACTAATGATAAAAGTGAGCACAAACAGTATTGCAATGCGTTGAAACAAGGCCTAGGGTTCATACTTTCACTAGTGCAAGTTCTCTCAACAATAATAACATAATTGGATCACATAACTATCCCTCAACATGCAACAAAGAGTCACTCCAAAGTCACTAATAGCGGAGAACAAACGAAGAGATTATGGTAGGGTATGAAACCACCTCAAAGTTATTCTTTCTGGTCGATCTATTCAAGAGTCCGTAGTAAAATAACATGAAGCTATTCTTTCCGTTCAATCTATCCTAGAGTTCGTACTAGAATAACACCTTAAGACAAAAATCAACCAAAACCCTAATGTCACCTAGATACTCCAATGTCACCTCAAGTATCCGTGGGTATGATTATACGATATGCATCACACAATCTCAGATTCATCTATTCAAACCAAAACAAAGTACTTCAAAGAGTGCCCCAAAGATTCTACCGGAGAGTCAAGACGAAAACGTGCGCCAACCCCTATGCATAGGTTCATGGGCGGAACCCGCAAGTTGATCACCGAAACATACATCAAGTGGATCAATAGAATACCCCATTGTCACCACGGGTATGCCACGCAAGACATACATCAAGTGTTCTCAAATCCTTAAAGACCCAATCCGATAAGATAACTTCAAAGGGAAAACTCAATTCATTACAAGAGAGTAGAGGGGGAGAAACATCATTGGATCCAAATATAATAGCAAAGCTCATGATACATCAAGATCGTAGCACCTCAAGAACACGAGAGAGAGAGAGAGAGAGAGAGAGAGAGATCAAACACATAGCTACTGGTACATACCCTCAGCCCCGAGGGAGAACTAGTCCCTCCTCGTCATGGAGAGCACCGGGATGATTAAGATGGCCACCGGAGAGGGATTCCCCCCTCCGGCAGGGTGCCAGAACGAATCTAGATTGGTTTTAGGTGGCTACGGAGACTTCTGGCGGCGGAACTCCCGATCTATTGTGCTCCTCGAAGTTTTTAGGGTATATGGGTATATATGGGAGGAAGAAGTACGTCGGTGGACCTTCGGGCTGTCCACGAGGCAGGGGCGCGCCCAGGGGGTGGGCACTCCCCCCACCCTTGTGGGCAGCCCGGGACTCTCCTGGTCCATCTCCGATACTCCGTGGGCTTCTTCTGGTCCAAAAATAAGTTCCGTGAAGTTTCAGGTCAATTGGACTCCGTTTGATTTTCCTTTTCTGCAATACTCTAAAACAAGGAAAAAACAGAAACTGGCACTGGGCTCTGGGTTAATAGGTTAGCCCCAAAAATAATATAAAAGTGTTTAATAAAGCTCATAAACATCCAAAACAGATAATATAATAGCATGGAACAATCAAAAATTATAGATACGTTGGAGACGTATCAGGGGGTGCGTTCCACGGGTATAGTAGGGGGAGGGTGGCACCTCCCCCTCACCCGTGGGGAAAGGAGTTGGGCCGTGTTTTCGGACTAAAACACATGTCGTAGGGTGGGTTTCGGTCGGGTACCATGGGTGCTTAGCCAATGTAGGGGTCGTTTCGGTCGAGTCATATTATCTCTGTCCCGTTTACACGTAATATCTGGTTCCAGGACCAAAATTCGGTTGGGCGTTACATCGTGAAAACTTATGATTCTTGGGCTGGATAACGCGTCCATCCGGTGTCTTCGGTGCTAGCGGCTTGCCGTTGCCCCGGTCTCCAGTGCATTCTAGATGGTATGATACCTAAAAAGGTGATTATTGTGTGACGTCCATGATTCTGTACGGGCAGTTGCTTCCTCGCTGCTCGAGGTGCATTCGGGTGGTGTGTTTGTTGCCTTTGGAAAATTGTTGCCCCTCTAATGGTCACGTTGTCATTGCAGCACCTGCGCACTGTGGACACTTTGGACGCCTACGTGCAAGTGATTCCCCTATGCTTTGCATCGGGGAGGCTTGGTAGGCTTGACCGATGTGGCTACGCGAGCGCATGAGTAGTTTTGGACCAGTGTCTGTCAGTAGATCCGCCGTCTTCGTGCGGCCGACTACTGACGTCGTGTCCCGTCACTCTTGTGGCTTATGTTACCATTGCCTTTTCCAAGTGCTTGCATGCTGGTACCCGAACTACGGGAATTAGTGCTATGTTTTACATGGTTGCCTCGCGGTGGCCGCCTTTGGGTGTGCTGCTACGGCCAAATGGCGCTTGCGGCGTTGCAGCATGGTGTCGAGCATGTTTACTCTGTCCATGCTGTCAATGCAACCTTGCTCCCGCCGTTGGTCTCGGATGCTGCTAACGATAAAGTGTCTTGGCCCATTTGATTGCTTTGACCCGACCCTAAGAAGCTCTCCGAACTTGAGAACAACTGGAACAGGTGTTGCCTCTACCTCTCCAAAGTTAGTGGTAGGATACGCATCATTCTGCGCCGATCCTCATACTAGCAGGATGAGCTTAGCCCACTTAATTGCGACAACCGGACTGGATGTTGCCTCTACCTTGCCATGCAAGTGGATGGGCGGACAACTACCGACGTCGGACGTCAAAGAGGACGTGCTACCCGGTTGATCCTTGCCAGTAGTCATATGCTTGTCTCAAAGATTAAGCCATGCATGTGCAAGTATGGACCAATTTGAACTATGAAACTGCGAATGACTCATTAAATCAATTATAGTTTGTTTGATGGTATGTGCTACTCGGATAACCCTAGAGATAATACGTGCAACAAACCCCAACTTCTGGGAGGGGTGCATTTATTAGATAAAAGGCTGTCATGGGATCTGCCCGCTGATCCGATGATTCATGATAACTCGACAGATCGCACGACCCTCGTGCTGGTGACGCATCATTCAAATTTCCGCCCTATCAACTTTCCATGGTAGGATAGGGGCTTGCCATGGTGGTGATGGGTGACGGAGAATTAGGGTTTGATTCCAGAGAGGGAGCCTAAGAAACGGCTGCCACATCCAAGGAAAGCAGCAGGCGTGCAAATTACCCAATCCTGACACGGGGAGGTAGTGACAATAAATAACAATACCAAGCGCATTAGTGTCTGGTAATTGGAATGAGTACAATCTAAATCCTTTAACGAGGATCCATTGGAGGGCAAGTCTGGTGCCAGCAGCCTCGGTAATTCCAGCTCCCATAGCGTATATTTAAGTTGTTGCAGTTAAAAAGCTCGTAGTTGGACTTTGGGCCGGGTCGACCGGTCCGCGTCACGAAGAGCACCGACCTACTCGACCCTTCAGTCGGCGATGCGCTCCTAACCTTAATTGGCCGGGTTGTACCTCCGACATCGTTACTTTGAAGAAATTAGAGTGCTCAAAGAAAGCCATCGCTCTGGATATACAATAGGACGGGATAACATCATAGGATTCTGGTCCTATTGTGTTGGCCTTCGAGGTCGGAGTAATGATTAATAGGGCAGTCGGGGGTATTCGTATTTCATAGTCAGAGGTGAAATTCTTGGATTTATGAAAGAAGAACAGCTGTGAAAGCATTTGCCAAGGATCGGCAGATGTTGCATATAGGACTCCGCCAGCACCTTATGAGAAATCAAAGTCTTTGGGTACCGTGGGGAGTATGGTCGCAAGGCTGAAACTTAAAGGAATTGACGGAAGGGCACCACCAAGCGTGGAGCCTGCGGCTTAATTTGACTCAACACGGGGAAACTTACCAGGTCCAGACATAGCAAGGATTGTGTGATAGCCTGGCTTATTAGGGATAATAGACTACTCATATCAATAAGGAATGTTTTTTTTGGGAAGCCCATTTGGACAGAACTCCAAAGTTAAGCGTGCTTGGCTTAGAGTAATTTCAGGATGGGTGACCGGGTAATCTTGGGAAATTTTATTGTGACTAGCAAAAATGCTCGTGCGTTGCAACGGGAGAAAAAAAAAGCATGCCCCTATCTTAATAAGCATAGTCCCAATATCTCCACAGGTCCACATCCTTTTTTTCAACATGATGCCATCCCATGTCACCGCCTATCCTCCTTCCCGCCGTCACTGATAGTGGTCGTAGTGCCCGAGACTATTGTCGTACTTTGCTACAAAGCAAAGCGAACGCTGCTAGAAATGAGTTGAGCATGTTTAACATAACTTCCTATCATGAATAATAAATAGCACATAGGTTATTAATAGTACATACAATCAAATTTTGCAACCTTTTATTGTACTCCCTCCGTTCCAAATTACTCGTCGCAGAAATGGATGTATTTAGAACTAAAATACATCTAGATACATCCATACCTGCGACAAGTAATTCAGAACGGAGAGAGTAACTAAATGTTTTGGCTAGCTACCAAAATCACTTTAAGATTATGAAGAAAATTAATGATTTTCCGCAATAAAGAATCAAACCATTACATGAGCAACCAATTGGATTTCTCTATTCTATACTTGAATTAAATTAATGTTTTTACTCATATTTTTGCTATTTATTTGGAAAAAATCATGTTATTTATTTTAATCCACTATACATTTTTTGAACTTTTATCAATCAAACTGCATGCGTTCATTATTTAGTTTAACCGACCATGCATTAAGTTTTAACGTTTGTGAGTGACCAGATTTATTTGCACATCTGTAAACCATAACATGCACTAATTGTGTTTGTGCTTATAAAAAATAGCATGCTATTTTTCCTCATTAATATTTGTGAACTGAAACAAAGTAGAGTTAAGCAATTGCCATACGATAGAGTTTGGAGACGTGCACTAACTTTTCTTCTCAAGCTAGCTGTAGTCATGCTCAAACATAGGGCATAGGAAAGACGAATCATCATGTACCAATTGTTGATCTAGGAAAATTGTGCGTACTTACATTTTAACTCATTATTTTTGTGAAAATAACCATATTATTTATTTTAATCCACTGTACATTTTTTTGATCATTTTAATCAAACTACATGTGTTAATTATTTACTTTAACAAACCATGCATTAAGTTTTAATGTTTGCGTGCGACCAATTTTTTTTACACTTCTGTAACCAATTTTGTAATTTGATGAAAAGAAGAAAAACTTGACCAAAGAAGATGCATCCTCTTTGACACGTACTCCTACATGTTTAGAGCTCTCGGTTAAAAAAAGATTTCACGTCTCCTTTCTTTTCTCCACTTTAAACTTGACAGAATAATAATAGAAATAAAACATGATAAAAAAGATCCAATTCATTGTCTACGTTTGTTTCTGTTCACACTACTTCGTTCTAGCAAGAGAAAGTTGAGCGTCATGGCGCGTCTCACGTTAAATTCTCCTCTTTCCTTCTTTATTATTATTGTTCTCTATCACAGACTGAAATCCCTCTTTTCTTCTTTATTCTTTCCTTCTACTCCCTCTTTATTTCCTTCTGTTTTCCTTCTTTATTCTTTCCCCCTATTTATTTCCTTTTTCCTTCTTTATTCTTCTATTCAAGCCATCTTTCTTTCTTTATTCTTCTATTCGATCCCTCTTTCCGTCCTTACAACGGTTGGCTTATTTCCTTCCTAAATGATTTTCGAGATGGCTCCTTGTTACTCAGAAATATCAAAGACGTATATAAATTAGCATGATTGGATGTAAGGAAACGATGTCGGACTATTTTACAGGCGAATCAACCTTTTTTATCCACGCAACACAAGCTAGCTTAGTTGGTCATAATATTAGATTTCAGACGGTAGCTTGCAAGTTCGATTCGCCACACCAGCTACTATTTTCTGTATGGAGTAATTCGGCGTCGCTACCTGTGGTCAGGTAGCTTCTTTCGATCAGATATGGTCAGATTTGGTTGAATGAAGATAAAGATGGGGATAGATTATTGCAATTCTTGGTCTTCAACGAAGAATGTCTAGTAAGCGTGAGTCATCAGCTCGCGTTGACTACGTCCCTGCCCTTTGTACACACCGCTCGTCGCTCCTACCGATTGAATGGTCCGGTGAAGTGTTTGGATCGCGGCGACTGGGACGGTTCGCCACGCCCGACGTCGAGAGAAGTCCATTGAAGCTTATCACTTGAAACAATTCCTTATTTAACACTATCTTAAATTTCTTTCCTTATTTAACACTGCAAAACTTTTTCTTCCCTATCTAACAATGAGCTAAATTTTTATGCCATTTACGACACTTCCGTTCATTTTAAGCATAAATGACACATGAAAAGACCCCTTTGCCATTTCTTTCCTTATTTAACACTGCAAAACTTTTTCTTCCCTATCTAACAATGAGCTAAATTTTTATGCCATTTACGACACTTTCGTCCATTTTAAGCATAAATGACATATGAAAAGACCCTTTTGCCCCTCATGTGATATGTGTGTGTGCGGGGCAGTAGCATACACACACGCATCGGCAGGAGCACACACGCAGCAGCACATACGCACACGTGCACACAACAGCACATATGCATGCAGCACACACACAACAACACACACACGCAGCAACACAAACACGCACGTACACACACGCACACACATACATGGCTATGTGTATTCTGTATGTGCAGCCCAGAGGTGTGGGTATTCAGAAGTGTATGTGTACATCTGCTAGAGCCATAAGCCTCGTACAGAGCTACTGCCGTGCATGGCCTTCGATGCATGCATGCAATTGTAGGTGGGCAATTTTGCCATTCACCACGTACAAAGCTAATGATAGACCATCAGTGTATGCATCCACAGTGTATGCATCCACTATATAATGTATCTACGTACAATTGCGTACAAAGCTAACTCAGACATTCAAAATGGATTATGCGAGCTTCATAAGAAAATCCTTGTAATGTTGATGCTTACGTGCCTTGTAACTGGATTTTTATTTTATAAATGAGACACGTATTACCATGCAAAAAAGAGAGCTCCATAAGAAAATCCAACAAATAATAGTATAATAATTATTAATAAAGATGATAAAAATGTCATCAAACAGTATGCGGGCACAAACATACCACATGAGAGACAAAAGGGTATTTTCAAGTGTCATTTAGAGGCTCAAAATGGTCTGATGTGTCATAAAAGACATACAATTTAGGCTCATTGTTTTTTTTTGCGGGGAAAACTTTCAATCTATTCATCTTCAATCATGGTAGTACAACGAATACTAGAAATAATAAAAATTACATCCAGATTCGTAGAACACCTAGCGACGACTACAAGCACTGAAGCGAGCCGAAGGCGCGCCGCTGCCATCGCCCCTCCCTCATCGGAGCCGGGCAAACCTTGTTGTAGTAGACAGTCGGGAAGTCGTCGTGCTAAGGCCCCATAGAACCAACGCACCAGAACAGCAACCACCGCAGATGAAGAGTGTAGATTAAAAGGATCCAACCTGAAAACACACGAACGAAGACGAACGACAAACAGATCCAAGCAAATCCACCAAGCACAGATCAGCCGGAGACACAATTCCACACGCCCACCGATGATGCTCAACACATCACCGGAACGGGGGTTAGGCGGGGAGACCTTTATTCCATTTTCAGGGAGCCGCCGCCGTCTCGCCTTCCTGAGTAGGACGCAAACCCTAACAAAAATAAAAAAAAGATCTAAAAACGGAGCCCTCCCACCGGCAAGGGGCGAGATCCACTCCGCCTCCATGGTCCTAAGGCCACCGAAGACGGGACGGACCGACGCCGACGCCGGCGGGAGGCAGAGTACCCTAGCTTTTTGGAGGGGCGGCTGGCTAGGTCAAATACTTGTTTTTTCTGAGCGGGCGATGCACGGGACCGCAATTTAGGCTCATTGTTACATAGGGAAAAAGTTATTTATCAATGTCAAATAGGGCATAAAATTTAAACACGATGTTAAAAAAGAAATTCTCTCTTATCATTTAAGGAAAGGAAAAGTCGTAACAAAGTTTTCGTAAGTGAACCTGCGGAAGGATTATTGTCGTGACCTTGATCAAAACAGACCGCGAACGCGTTATCTAGCCGCGGCACTGTCCGTCATTGGTCAAAGTCCTCTATAACCTCCTCTCCTCGGTTCGGGGGCTGATGATATGCCTACTGGCACGTCCCTAGTAATTAAGGGTCTTCCGGTGGATGCGGTTGAGGCACTGTGAATTTCCGTTATTCCCACATTGATGATCGGCCGGAGGGAGAGACTATATCAATAACCCCAGCCTCATAGCAACGTTCCCGTAGGCAAATATTGGTGCGGTTGACTTCACATAATATCATGAGGATTGTTATCTCAAGATAGACAGTAGAAAATATTGCATTTTTATCTCAGTTCATAGTTGTACTCTTATTAAAACTTCTTAGACTTCCCACATCATAGACTGCCATATCAAACCTCTTTAATTTATGTCAACTGTTAAACAAGGACCTGAAATTCACCCACATGCAATCCTTATTCCATTGAAGATAGTTTTGGCGTTTAATGATTTAATGATAAAAGAAAGGATCTTGATGATGAAGATATACTATAATATATATTGCCATTGCTAGTCGACCAAGACGTGTCATCCTTGTTTTTGGGTACATTTCAATCCAACCAAAATACTCATGCATGCTGGTTGGTGTCGTTGGCGAGGATGACGTTGCGGTGCCTGCCGCGTTCTGATCGGCAGTTCTGGGCGAACTTGACGGTGCGGGCGTTGAGTCCCTTGCTCTTCTCCTCCTCCGACCACTCCGCGCCGTAGTACTTCTCCTCGTCAGCGCCGACGTTGGCTGGGAACAACATGGAGCCCCACTGCGGGAAGTGCACAAGCATGACCGGCAGCGTGCATGCCATTGTCACTATGCCCATGTACTGGAGCCCCTGCCCGGTGCCGTAGTTGGACGAAGTGAAGAAGAGCAGCTGGTTGAAGGCCGCGCCGAAGGTCCCGCCGGCGCCGGTCATCCCCGAGACGATGCCGAGGGAGCGGCGGGAGACGAAGGGTATGACCGCGAAGATGGCGCCCTCAGCGGCCTGGGCACAGATGGAGAAGAGGACCATGGCGGTGACGGAAGCGGGCAGGCTCGAGGCACGGCCGAGCCAGAAGCAGAAGGCGCCGCCGGCGGTCTGGAGGATCCAAATGTTCCAGAGACGGGCGCGCATTCCAAAGTAGCGCGCGCCCACGTCGGAGAAGTAGCCGCCCATGGAGCGCACGAAAATGTTGGCCAGTCCGAAGCTGGCGGCGATGGTGCCGGCGGTGCGGAGGCCTAGGTGGAAGTGGTCGTAGTAGTACTCGGCGATGACATTGTCGGTGCAGAGCTCGACGCCAGCGGAGTATCCGTAGAGGAGCACGAAGACCCAGCTACGGTAGTTGGTTATGGCACCCCAGGCCACCTTGGCGAACTTGTCCTTGGCGACTTGGCCCTTGTTCTGCAGGCTCCAGAGGTTGCCGTCGGGGAGGTCCTGCCCCAGCGTGAGCACCATGATGCCAACGACGATGTGCAGCGTGCCGGGGCCGAAGTAGGCGACGCGCCAGGCCGAGAAGGGCGTGGCGCCGCACCTGCTGCGGATGGCCTCGTAGACGAGTGGCATTACGAGCTGCGTGGCGCCGCCGCCGACGTTGCCCCAGCCGGCGGCAAGCCCGTTGACGGCGCCAATGATGTTGCCGCTGAACATGGTGCTCATCCAGTACTGGCAGGAGATGAGCGTGGCGAGCGAGAAGCCGATGAGGAAGCGCACCATGATGTAGCCCGCCGGGTCGTGGACGAGGGACATGCAGAACACGGCGGGCGCCGTGAGCATGACGAGGAAGGCGCAGCCGTAGCGGGGGCCGAGGAGGTCGCACACCACGCCCATGGCGACCCTCGAGAAGATGGAGCCGGACACGGAGGCCACGCTGGCGTTGCTGATGTCACGCTTAGTGAGGTTAAGGTTGTCGCGGATGATGGGGATGAGCGGCGCCGCGGCGAAGGTGGAGACGAAGCAGATGAAGAAGGCCATCCAGGAGAGATGGAAGGCGCGCATGTGCGGGGCGGCGAAGGAGAAGAGCCTGAAGGACTTGGCCTTGTGCTCAGAGTCCACAGGCAGCGGGAAGATCTTGGCCGGCGCCGCCATCTCCGTCTCCATTTTCTCCATCTGTTTCTTCTTTTGCTGATTGCTCTCGATCTCGAGCTCTGCTATGGTGGTGTGTGCTTTGAATCCCACTTCTGTTTGCTAGTTATAGCACCGGCATCACAGGCAAGCGTTGACATCTTGTCAAGTGCTAGCTTCATTCATGATCATCCCACGGAAACAGCTCAGCTCAGAGATGGATCATGGCTTTGATTTTAGTTTAAGACTTAAGGGAGCGTTGAATCTAAAAATAGTAGTATTAGGAAATTCCGTTTCTGTACAAGCCTCACCCCTTGGGATCAACCAAGGATCAGAATATATACCAAGTCTCTGTGAACAACAGCAAGAATCGACATACTACTCTACTTGGCAACTTGCACAAAATGATGTGATGTATGTCCCTTCGGACCTATCAGGGTTGCCGAGTTAAGTCACTATTATTAAGCTTTGATTCCTATCGATAAGTGCACTGCATGCATGATTACTTCTACCACATGATGTACTAGTAGGAGTACTTATATTTTTATTGACGGAAACCATGTTGGCATTATTCGCTACTATATTTAGTCTGTTGATTGCACACAAGAGTTGACTATTCACGTATAGTGCTGTCAAGAAAGCTTGACATCGTGACCTGTCAACATGGCAACTTTAGGCCTCCTTTGGTTTGGTTTGTAGGAATGTTATAGGATTTCTATAGGATAAGATTTGCACAGGAAAATTTTCTTTCAGGCCATTTGGTTTGTAGGAATGGATTCCTATTCCTATGTAGGATAAAAATCAATCCTTCACATTTTGGAGGAAAAAAAACATTAGCTAAGACTCAATGAAAAAACTCCTATCCTGTGCATCAAATGACATCCTTTTCTTTATAGGAATTGAGATGCATGTCATCTCACTTTCTATGATTTTCCTATTCCTACAACATTTTTATCCTATGAACCAAAGGAGGCCTTAGCTCGGCTAGCTCGGGATCATTGGCAAAAATGACTCCACTATGAACATCTTACTGCTTCAGCTGTATCTAGCAATAAACCTTCTAAGCTCTTGGCTCCTATGATTTGATATAAATCACGCAGAGTGGGCAGGCTGGTGGCACAAGATTCATAACAGTAGATTATCTCAACAAAGATGTTTATGTTTTGTAAGAATGGCTCACAACTTGGAATTACTGCAACCATATGTATGCAAAAGAAGCACTCCCTCTGTTTTAAAATATGTGTTTTTTGTTTGTCCAAATATTGATGTATGTAGACTTGAAACAAGTTTAGATATATCCACGTTTGGGCAAATCTAAGACATTTTTTTTGGGACGGAGGGCGTAATTATTATTTGTCTAGCTATTGCTATTATTTGTGTAATCATTGTGTGGCTATTGAGAATCGAATTGTTCCTGTACCCTGGTGTCCACTCGGCCGACAGAGATGATGTAGGCTACATCCCGCCTGGGGTAGTCTTCGCGCTGTCTGCCGGCTGGAGCAGCCGACTGTCTTGCTGGTTCCTTGCAGTTGTTGTCGTTCTGCGGTGGAGGAGGTGGTGGTGGTGGAGGCAAAAGGCACAAATTCGACCTCAGGACGAAACTATTTCACATACTAAACTGTTCTTAAAAGTATTTCACCCGGCTGACCTTTAATATGCAGCGCCTGACATTAAGGCGCTGCACTCTACTGTGCAACGCCTAACACTTAGGCGCCACACTGTGCAGCGCCTAGCTCTAAGAAGTTGCACTACACTGTGCAGCGCCTAGCTGTAAGGAGTTGCACAGTAGAATGCAGCGCCTTGTTGTCGGGCGCTGCACAAAAGGGTCAGCAGTGTGAAATATTTTCTAAAACAGTTTAGTTTATGAAATACTTTCGTTTTAAGGTTAGATTTGCTAATTTTGCCTGTGGTGGATGTGGTAGTCCTTCGCTTCCCATGAGGTGCTGCGTCCAGCTGCACTGGAGGGTGGTGTGGTTGGCGAGCTTGCCGCCTAGGCTGTGGTACTTGCATGGGGAATCGAGCATCTGCTCGAGCGTGTACTTCGTCTTGGTACATGGACGGTCATCTCGCTTGCGGGGGTAGCAGTTTCCGCCTGCTCCGATCGGCTGGTCGTCAGCTGCACCAACCAGCCGGTTCTCGTATCTTTCTTTGGCCACTGCGTCGGGTCTCTTTCGGTTGTCCCGGTTGTCATAGTAGCCGCGGTCGTCATGGTTGTCCCGGTTCCGGTTGTCGCGGTTGTTCTGGTTGTTGCTGGGGGCGGCTTGGTCCCTCACCAGCTCCTCGGGGAGTATCTTGCCGGCTGGATCCAGCCAGATCAGCGTCTTCATGGCCGAGTCGGCCATGGCGTACTTGTCCGCGACGGTCGAGGGCTGTCAGGGTCGTCAGGTTCGACCGGTTGATCTTGTGCTTCAGCATCGTGCCGTCTCACAGCCGTCGCGGAAGAACTGGATGGCTTATACGTCCGCCACCCCTTCGCGGGAGTTGCGCAGGCTGGACCACCTTGTGAGGTAGTCGTGATCCGACTCGCCGCTGCCATGGACGCAGGCGGCTAGCTATTGTGGCCCGCCAGGGCGCTTGTAGTTGTCGGGGAAGTTCCCGACAAAAACTTCCTTGCAGTCAGCCAGGAGTTGACGCTGATCTTGGGCGGGCTCTTCAGCCAGGTGCGCACCGATTCTTGCAGCATCAGCGGTACATAGTGCACCGCAACTTGCCTGTTGCCGCCTATGATGGCGACGGCCATCACATAGTCGTTGAGCCAGTCTTCTTGGTGCCGCCATCATACTTGAACGTGCTCCGGGGAAGGGTGAAGTCGGGTGGGAACGGCTCCTTCGCAATGCGTGGCCCGATACACAGATGTCCCTCGATGTCTTCCTCCTCCAGCTTGCGGGAGATTTCTATCGTGTCGAGGCGGGAGCGGGCGTCTTCGCCGACTCCGGGGCCCAGTGGCCCCAGACGGTCATGAACGTTGTTGCGGGAGTTCGCTCGGGAGGCGGCTATTCGTGGGGCCGGCTGATTGCTCTGGTTGCCCCCATCTTTGTTATCCGGCTGCCTCCTGCAGCCGGCTCGTTGTCGCGTCTGGCTAGCTGGTACGAGTTGATGCTACACTCTCTGAGGGCCTCCGGCTAGCACAATAAAAGAGCACATTGCTTCCTCGCTGATCATCATTATTAGAGCATTGTCTCAAATGAGGAAAAGGATGATGAAGACTATGATTCCCCCACAAGTCGGGATGAGACTTCAGACGAAAAAGAAAAAAAAGGAAAAAAAGAGGCCAAACAGCCCAAAAAAATGAATGAGAGAAAAGAGAAGGGACAATGTTACTATCTTTTTACCACACTTGTGCTTTAAAGTAGCGACATGATCTTCATGATAGAGAGTCTCCTATATTGTCACTTTCATATACCAGTGGGAATTTTTCATTATAGAACTTGGCTTGTATATTTCAATGATGGGCTTCCTCAAATTCCCCTAGGTCTTCGTGAGCAAGCAAGTTGGATGCACACCCACTTAGTTTCTTTTTGAGCTTTCATATACTTATAGCTCTAGTGCACTTGTTGCATGGCAATCCCTACTCACTTGCATCGATATCAATTGATGGGCATCTTCATAGCCCATTAATTTTCCTAGTTGATGTGAAACTATCTCCTTCTTTCTAGGGGTGGGCATAAAAACCGACCAACCAAATACCGAAACCGAAAAAACCAAATTTTCGGTTTTTGCTGCTGCTATATTCAAATTCGGTTTCTATGTTTAATAACCGAATTAAAATCGGCCGGTTCGGTAGTTAACCGATAACCGAAGAAAAAACCGAAGTGCACGCAATTCTAGTACAGGCGTCCCGCACGACCACACATCTCGCCAAATGCCAAGTCGAACCGAACGCAATTCCAGTGCGAGGCACCCCACGTCCGCACGTCTCGCCAGAATTTTCTTTCGAGGTAGCACCTCTTGCATGCAACTACTTCACGGCCGCGCGCCTGCATGCATGCAGCCACACATAGCGTGAGAAGGCCCAGCTGGTGTGATCTGGCCCACACACTTAATTGCATGGCCCAAATAGTATTTCCTTTGGCTGATAGTGTGCACCGGGTGGAGTGTTACTTGTTTAGTCCCACATCGGTCAGCTACGCTTCAGGGACAAGGTGACCAGCTATATAAGAGGTCAGGAAGCTCTTGTATGATGCGCTCGCTGTAGCTTCTCAGCAACACTGCAATCAGTCGGTTTAAACCAAAAACTGAACCAAATTGGTCGGTTAACCGAATTTTCGGTTAGTTGTTTTTGCTTGTTATTTTCGGTTTTTTGTTTTGTTAACCGAAATTAAAAATAAACCGAATGGTATAAAGCGAACTTTCGGTTTCTACCGAATGCCCACCCCTACTTCTTCCTGTCTTCTCCACATCCACCATACTCTATTCCACCCATATTGCTATATTCATGGCTCACGCTCATGTATTGCGTGAAAGTTGAAAAAGTTTGAGAACATCAAAAGTATGAAACACTTGCTTGGCTTGTCATCAGGGTTGTGCATGATTTAATACTTTGTGTGATGAATATAGAGCATAGCTAGACTATATGATTTTGTAGGGATAACTTTCTTTGGCCATGTTATTTTGAGAAGACATGATTGCTTCATTTGTATGCTTGAAGAATTATTGTTTCTATGTCAATATTAAACTTTTGTTTTGAATTTTATTGATCTGAACATTCATGCCACAATAAATAAGATTACATGGATAAATATGTTAGGTAGCATTCCACATAAAAAATTCTGTTTTTATCATTTACCTACTCGAGGACGAGCAGGAATTAAGCTTGGGGATGCTTGATACGTCTCCAACATATCTGTAATTTTTTATTGTTCCATGCTATTATATTATTTGTATTGGATGTTTTATATGCATTAATATGCTATTTTATATTATTTTTGGGACTAACATATTAACCTAGAGCCCAATGCCAGTTTCTATTTTTTCCTTGTCTTTGAGTTTTACACAAAAGGAATATCAAACGGAGTCCAAACGAGCTAAAAATTTACGAGGATTTTTTATGGACCAGAAGAAGCCCATGGAGCATCGAAGTTGGGCCAGAAGAGTCCCAAGGCGACCACAAGCCTAGGGGCGCCCCCCTAGGGCGCACCCCTGGCTTGTGGGCTCCTCGGGAACCCCCCTGACTTGTGTCCAAAAATTTCTATAAATATAGAAACCTCCGAAAAGAAACCTAGATCAGAAGTTCCGCCACCGTAAGCCTCTGTAGCCATTGAAAACCAGGGAGCCTGTTTCGGCACCCTGCCGGAGGCCATCTTCATCATCCTGGCAGTCTCCATGCCGAGGAGAGAGTGGTTCACCCTCGGGGCTGAGGGTATGTATCAGTAGCTATGTGTTTGATCTCTCTCTCTCCCTCTCTCTCTCTCTCTCTCTCTTGTGTTCTTGATTTGGCACGATCTTGATGTACCACGAGCTTTGCTATTATAGTTGGATTATATGATGTTTCTCCTCCTATACCTTCTTGTGATGAATTGAGTCTTGCTCTTTGAGGTTTGTTATGTTGGATTGAGTATTGGATTTGAGAACACTTGATGCATGTCTTGCGATGGGATATCTGTGTGACAATGAGATGTCCTATTGATTCACTTGATGTATGTTTTGGCACTCAACTCGCGGATTCCCGAGGTGACATTGGGGTAATCTATGCATAGGGGTTGATGCACGTTTGCGTCCTACATTCTCTGATAGAAACTTTGAAGTGATTCTTGGTTGCACGTTGAGGGATTGTTATATGATTCAATTATGTTATCATTGTTGACAGAACTTGCACTAGTGAAAGTATGAATTCTAGGCCTTGTTTTCAAGCATTGCAATACCGTTTGTGCTCCGCTTTATCACTTGTTACCTTACTGTTTTTTTATTTTTAGATTATAAAAACCTATATCTATTATCCATACTACACTTGTATCACCATCTCTTCGCCGAACTAGTGCACCTATACAATTTGCCATTGTATTGGGTGTGTTGGGGACACAAGAGATTTCTTGTATTTGGTTGCGGGGTTGGTTGAGAGAGACCATCTTCAACCTATGCATCTTATGTTTCTCCTCCCCCTCTTCTCTCTTGTAATGAATTGAGTTTCCCCTTTGAAGTTATCCTATCGGATTGAGTCTTTAAAGATTTGAGAACACTTGATGTATGTCTTGCCGTGCGTATCTGTGGTGACAATGGGATATCACGTGATTCAATTGATGTATGTTTTGGTGAGCAACTTGCGGGTTCCGCCCATGAACCTATGCATAGGGCTTGGCACACGTTTTCGTCGTGATTCTCCGGTAGAAACTTTGGGGCACTCTTTGAGGTCCTTTGTGTTGGTTGAATAGATGAATCTGAGATTGTGTGACGCATATCGTATAATCATACCCACGGATACTTGAGGTGACATTGGAGTATCTAGGTGACATTAGGGTTTTGGTTGATTTGTGTCTTAAGGTGTTATTCTAGTACGAACTCTAGGTCTGTTTGTGACACTTATAGGAATAGCCCAACGGATTGATTGGAAAGAATAACTTTGAGGTGGTTTCGTACCCTACCGTAATCTCTTCGTTCATTCTCCGCTATTAGTGACTTTGGAGTGACTATTTGTTGCATGTTGAGGGATAGTTATGTGATCCAATTATGATATTATTGTTGAGGGAACTTACACTAGCGAAAGTATGAACCCTAGGCCTTGTTTACTATCATTGCAATACCATTTACGCTCACTTTTATCATTTGTTACCCTGCTGTTTTTATATTTTTAAATTACAAATACCTTTATCTACCATCCATATACCACTTGTATCACCATCTCTTCGCCGAACTAGTGCACCTATACAATTTGCCATTGTATTGGGTGTGTTGGGGACACAAGAGATTTCTTGTATTTGGTTGCGGGGTTGGTTGAGAGAGACCATCTTCAACCTATGCCTCTCACGCATTGATAAACCTTAGGTCATCCACTTGAGGAAAATTTGCTATTGTCCTATAAAACTCTACGCTTGGAGGCCCAACACGAGTCTACAAGAAGAAATGTTGTGTAGTAGACATCAAGCTCTTTTCTGGCGCCGTTGCCGGGGAGGTGAGTGCTTGAAGGTATATATATCTTTAGATCTTGCAATTGAATCTGTTAGTTCCTTGTTTTATCACTAGTTTGGTTAAGAAAGAAAACTATAGAAAAAGGGAATTGAGGTTGCCACATTTAATTCATCTTTATAATGTCTTGCTTGAAAACGATGGATCAGAAAATTGTGCCAAAGTGTTAGAAGAAGAAGTCAATAAAATATTTAGCACTAAATCTTTGAATGATGAGCATGATTGCGATGTTGTTAGTATGAATTCTTTGAATATCCATGTTGCTAATGATATGCAAAGCCATAAGTTTGGGGATGCTATGTTTGATGAAGATGATATTTTTAGTCCTCCAAATTTTGATGAGAAAATTTATTATAATGAAAGCATGCCTCCTATTTATGATGATTATATTGATAAAAGTGGGTTTAGAAGAGTATCAACTTTAGGAAGTAATGATCCCACTATTTTGGAGGGTGTTGAATCTTTTCACAATTTTGATAAAAGTGGATTTGGAGAGGTCATGACTTTATTTAGTGATGAATCCACTATTTCTGAAGAGGTTTCAATTGATTATGAGAATAAAGTTGCTATGATCATTATTGTGATGACATGTGTGCTATAAAAATAATGATTACCATTAAACTTGTCATCTTGATTTTAATTTTTAATTGGATTATGTCTCACATGATAGTTATTTTGTTGAGTTTGCTTCCACTATTATGAATGAGAATAAATTTGCTTATGTGGAGAGTACAAAAATTTCTATGCTTGTAGATCATGAAAGGAATGCTTTATGTGAAAGTTATATTGTTGAATTCATTCATGATGCTACTGAAAATTATTATGAGAGAGGGACATATGCTTTTATATATCCAAATAATATCAAGTTTTCTCTCTATATATTGAAAATCTAAGCACCCGTTTGATGTTTGAACACGCTCGGACGTACGAGGAAGAAATGAGCTTTGGCCTCGGAGACGACCTTTATCATTTGTTTGATTCATTTGTAAGCATTGTAGCCCGTAGCAACGCACTGACGTTCTACTAGACATTTTTTATGAATTATTTTAACATTGTTTTACATTGTATAAAACTTTAAAAAATGTCACAAACATTTTTATCAAACGTGTTAACAATTTTGAAGTATCACAAACGTCTTTGAATGCTATCAACATTATTTTATACTATATCACTTTTTTTAATGTGCGATGAACATTTTTGATCTTTTTTAGAAAATATGGTTTGATTTCATAAAGATACATAAAAGTAATAAAACAGAAAAAGAAAAAGAAAAAAATACTGTGATAGGAAGCCAGCGCTCCTCCGGTGATGGGCCAGGCCATGTAGGGTGGTAGATTCTTTCGTCTCGCATACAGTGAGACAAAGATGCGCCCACAATGCACTGTACAAGAGGCAACAATCCAATGGATATTGAGCTATCCAATTTCGAGGTCCAAAAATGTATCCAATTTTGACGTTTTATTGACGTTCATCTCCAATTAAGCCCGGTCCAACTGTATCCAACCTTACTCAACTAACAAAATCCACTCCCGGTCCTCAAAAAAAAAGAGAGGAAAAATCTACTCCCAGGTATACCTGGCCATGGGCAGCCCGACCCGACCCGGCCCAGCACGATAGTGCTCACAGGCCGGGCCTCAGCCTTGAATTTGAGCCTGAAGCCCGAGCCGGGCCCAGGCCCTCCATATTTATGATTTAATGAAAAGGCCCAGCCCGAGGCCTGATGGGCTTTTACACTAACGGGCTAGGCTTGGGCCTGATTTCTAGGCCCGACGCCCAGCCTGGGCCTGGGTTTTCTACATCGGGTTTGGTTAGGCCCGGCCCGAGGGATGGCCAGGTATACTCCTAGGCATGGAATTTCTGTTCACAGGTGTAGATGCAACTGGATGAACAATAAAATATAAAAAGGTACACCCTCAGTCCGGAATTAATTGTCCCATAAATGGATGTATCTATACACATTTTTAGTTCTAGATACATATATTTGTATCCATGTCCGCGACAAGTAATTAGGGACGAAGGGAGTAGTAAACAAAATAAAAAATATTTTCTATAAACATGGATGAATGTTACAAAGTGTGTATGACATTCGTGGAAGCCTTATCAAAAAAAAAATTAAGCCTCCAAAAATACTTTTTTTAAAAGCAGTTTGGAGCACTGATTATTTTCCCACACATTCATGAATGCCATACTATCACAAAATTATACGCAGGCAGAAAACAAAGCAATGTTTGTTGCAAAAAATTCGAAATATTATGATTTTGTTTTCCTATTTTTTTTGTTCATTGCAGGTGTATATGAGCTCGGGGACTAGAACGACACTTTGGCTCCCACATTTACTTTGACACTTCCACATGAATTTTGCTTCTATAGCTTTATTTCCAATGTAATATACAAATATTCACAGGGTGATCACATAGTTTGCATAAAACATGTCACGTCAATCAATTATTAGTTACATATACTTGAGTTGATTGACTCCTTATGGCCCTATCTACCAACCTGGCTTTCCATACGTTTGCATCTGAACTTCAGATGGCAGAGTGCCTGAATTTCAGCATCTTTTGAATTCGACCGAGCGGCCCTCTGCATCCAGGTAACTTACTGGATCATCGCATGTGCAGCAGGAGCAGCTCTGGCTTTTCGACCAGGCTTTTCCACTCGTTGCAAAACCTTGCAACTGTGGCACCGTCGACGACTCTATGGTCGGCTCCAACGGTCACCTGCATGGCATACAACAGGATGTCCGAGTAAGTGCAAGTGCAAAGCAATGTAAGCCCAGCGCTAGGTATGTATGTACGGCAATGATCTTACATTGATTATCGAGGACGGGTAAACGTTTTCTTCATCATCAAAGCGAGGGAGCTTCTGAATGCGGCCGAGCGCAATGATCGCAACTTCAGGCAGGTTGAGAACAGGAGAGCCAAACTTGCCACCGATGGCGCCTATGTTGCTCAGTGTTATGGTTCCACCAGTGATATCGTTGGTGCTTAGTCTGTTTTGCAGTGCCATCTCATGTAATCTTGACAATTCCTTTGTGATCTGGTGTAATCATGGAAAAAACATTGGGCAGGCAAGCCACAAAAGGAACTATGTCCAAATGAAGATGTGATTGAATGGACTACAGGTTTACATGAGTAATACAAGTTATTTCCCGCAAAAAAAATGAACTACAGGTTTATAGTCAATCGTTTATGGAAATATTCAGGGGCCTAACTGCAAATCTTTCTGATATTTGTCTAGGTTGTCATCTGAATACTTTATTACTTTTTAGCATACAAATTTATCATGAATTAAGGGAGAAAAGAATTGCTGCTGACCTCCAATATAGAAAGTGACTGGACTTTCTTGATGCTTGGCACCACTAATCCCTGTTCTGTAGCCATAGCTACTCCGATGTTATGGAATCCTAATACACAAATAACAAACCAATGTCATGATACCTTCAGCACAAAAGGTAGTTTGTAGAGAAATAATCACATAAATGTCTTTATATGGCGCACTTTGGAAGAAGAAAAAATCTAACAGTATTATTTAGAAATCACGTTTCCTATCTTATTGAAAACTTCTTTTTGTGGAGATTTTTTTTGCTTATTGCAAATTAGCAAACAAATAAAACGAAATCTAGCCTACAAGACACGGTAATTGGAGACAATCCAGACCAACAGAAGCGGTGCATTTTAAATTTTTTTGTTAGAGGTTGGTTGATAAGGAGAGCTACACGGTTTGACAGGTGGAATTTCCTGGTTTACTTGTAGGCACGCACAAAAAGCGCCAAGGATACGATATATCCTCTGCTTCCAAACTCCTACCCCTGAGTGACCGCCCTGAATTGTTTTAAGATCATTTTCCAGGATGATGACGACAGGAGTGGGAACTCAGCGATTGCATACCTTTGAGAGTAACTTCATTTGTTTCTTCAATGAAAGAGCTGTTTAACAATGGATATTTACTCAGTGCCACAGAAAGAGATTTTATGAGGAATGGAAGGAAGGTGTGCTTCACATCATGATCTTTATTCTCCTTCTGAAATGATGCCTTAAGTTGTACAAGAGCATCACAGTTTATTTCCTCCAGATAATGAAAATGTGGTACTTTTGCAGCCAGGCTCATTGATTTCACCATTGCTCTCTGGTATCCCCTGAAGAAAGACATGTGCCCATAATGGACTGCAGTGGTTATGTATATGGCCAACCATATCAAAGTAGGTTATCAAGAAATGTTGTAATACCTGAGAGGAATTCTCTTATCTTCATAAAAATGTGAATCAAGTAGTGATTTTCCTCCCTCCGGTAACTCAACTTGACCAACATTCTCTTCCAAAGCTGACGGCGGCTCCTGGAGAAGACCCTTGCTAGCAGCGTAATTCAGAACATCCTCTTTCAACACTCTACCATCTCTTCCTGTACCCTTAATATCATCGATGTTGAGCCCATACTGCTTCACTAGATGCCTGACGGCTGGCGTGGAGAGAGACCCACGAGGAGCATTGCCTTCACTTAAAGGACTTGCAGAAGTATCCACTCCAAGTGGAATGTCAGGGGATGAAGCTAGGCTATCATGAGGTACAACTTGACTGCCGTTGACAATCATCTTAAGTAAAGTTTCGCCAACCTAAGAAGCACACATTGACTTCAGAAAATGAAGGAGACAGTCAAATATATCTATTCAGGCTGAAAGGATTCCCAGAGGAATAATAATGTTAGCATTCCAAGGTCTAATTAAAAAAAAAAAGGAATACCAGCAACAACAAGAAAAGGGGACATTTATAACTAGTAATCATCCAAAGCTACCTTTACTATGTCACCGGGGGCAAACTGAATCTCATGTACTGTTCCCTTGAAACGGCTTGTAATTTCTATGGTCGCTTTGTCGCTCTGTACCTCACAGAGCTGCTGGAATTCATCTACGTGGTCGCCCTGCCAAATGAGCAAGTCAAAGAACAACCCCAAATTGAGATGAAAATAAATACATAAACACAA
The DNA here is from genome assembly GCF_018294505.1 of Triticum aestivum. Classification (NCBI taxonomy): domain Eukaryota; kingdom Viridiplantae; phylum Streptophyta; class Magnoliopsida; order Poales; family Poaceae; genus Triticum; species Triticum aestivum. Next base: position 37,612,060 of record NC_057797.1, on the reverse strand, counting down.
AACAGACAAGATTGAGTTCGAATCGAGCAGCACATTCTGCAGATTATAGGCAGGAGCAATATCTTATACTAGTTCAGAATTTCAGATTATAGGCAAAGCAAACGGCATCCCAATCGGGCCACCAACAAGCAATCGAACCTCATCATGCTCAAATTGCTAGTGTGCATCGCAACTGACAGCAGAATTGCCCCAAAACATTTCCCGAAGCAGAGTTCGAAGTGGAAGCAGGCAGTGACAAAGGAAGGGGGCGGCGTAGATGAGGCTCACCTCGCTGACGAACCAGCGCAGCAGCTCGCACTCGGCGATCCCCTCCCCCGTCTGCGCCAGGGGCACCTCCACCAGCTCGGCGGAGGGCTCCCTCGCCGCGGAGGCGGAGGCGTCGCTCGCGAGCCACCTGCTCCCCCCGCGCACCGCAGCGGCGTGGAGCAGCCGCGCGGGCGAGGAGGCTGCGGCGGCTGCGAAGCCGGGCGGGGAGAGGGGGAGGAGGAGGCGGCGCAGCGGCGGCGTGGCCGCGGCGGGTCCCGCCGGCGGACGCGGACGCGGCGCCGCGGGCCGCGGGGCGGCGGGGATGGTGGGGCAGCGACGGGAGCGGGAGGCGAGCCGCCTCCAGGCCATGTGTCTGCGGGAGGAGGGCTACCGGCGGGCTGAGTGCGGAGATGGAAGCGGTGCTGCTGCTGCGTGGGGGCTTGCGACCATGGATGGAATGGATGGGTACTTGGAGAGTAGCAAGCGAGCGGAGGAGGAAGAGGAGTGCGGGGCAGTGCAACTGCCAGTGCCAGCTCCGTCTGTCTGCTACATGAGCGCTGAGCTGTTGATCTCATCTTCACGACAAAATGATACGGGACTGGTGTGGGGGTGGCAGCTGGTTTGGCTCGGGGTTGGCTCGGGGTTTGGTATGGAGATCTTCGTCAAGATTCAAGAGAGAGGAAAGGGCTGTTTGGTTTGTGACTAACTTTGCCAAAGATTGCCACGCCTAAGCTTAGGCAACTTTGAGCAACTTAGGTGAGTGTTTGGTTCAAGCCACACCTTAGGCACGCCACACTTGGGCCCCACATGACATACACACAAAAAGTGTGGCAAGATTCCCTTAGACTTGTCAACTTGTGGCTCTCATTTTGATAAACTAACCTTAGGCAAGTTTGGCAAAAATGTGTGGCAAAGTGTGGCAATGCTAGTGCTAGAACCAAACAGCCCCGAAGCCTACCTCAAAGGAAGTGGTGATTGCCTCGCTGCCGGCACGCAGGTCAAGGATGATCGCACCCTTGCTGGCTACAATATCCACAAAGAATCCATACTTTCACAGTGCCTGTGGCAACATGGTGGTGTGCATGTCTTTGTCAAGACTCTCACTGACAAGACACATCACACTTGAGGAAGAGTCCTCTGGCACCACTAACAATGTCAATGCCAAGATTACCCTAGAAGAGTTCTGCCCCCCGGCGACAAGTCCCTCCTCCGCTATCGCCATGCCATCGGCTTCCGCACCGTGAACGACCAGTCAGAGGCTGTCAGGCGCAGGGCTACAGCGGCGTGCCTAAGTACAGGTATCCTACGGTCTACGATGGTGCATGGCGAGTTGTCAAGCAGAGTACACGCCTCCAGAGGGTTAGGTGGCACCCAAGATGATTCACCACCCCCTTTTACCATGCGGGGGACACTTCATCTGCAACGTGTCGCGGTAAAAGTGTTGTGTCAGTAAAAATCTGCTACGTTATGACAAGACATGCGTTCAACCCGGGCAACGGGATATGAAGATACATGCCCCTGCATTTAATGTGATAGGTATTCCACTGTACATATACTGTACCCGCTACCTTGTAGCCACTATAGTGACCCCTTGTGACTACAAAAGAAGGCCCACGCTACATAGATAGGGGTTTGACTCCCTCAGAGTTTATTTCCGTACGCACGAGTGCACTTTCCCTGGCCCGGCAAACCCCAACAAGGAAAGTTCATCATTGTACATCCAGTTCATCACTTTCAATTAATAAAAGCTAGCAGTACATAGGGTATTACGCTTCCCAGCGGCTTGAACTTGGTTAAAAAACCACCATGCTGTAGATAGAGGGTTTGAGCGTGTTAGTGCCCCAACACAGAACCAAAAGTTGCGGGTAGTAGCTCCACAGCACCCCCAGCAGGCACGGAACCGAGGCGGTGGAGACCAGTAGGGCGGTCGTTTGAGGCGCCTGGTCCTGAAGGACCTTTTGGCGCTTCTCCCGTCCTGTCTCCTCAGGCGGATCCTGCCCAGCCGCACCCGAGGTGGACGTGGCATGTGTCATTGTCATCGTTGAGGTCGACCGTGATCGCAGGGCCCTTGGTACACATGACACGTGTGGTGGTCCTGGTGGTGTCCTCGGATCAAAGCCAAATCTGCCCTTTGGGTTGGGGGTTCTCGGGTTGTAGAGTCGGGAAGCTGATGTTGGCCTCCCAAGTGTGCCATGGCTGCGACAACAAGAAAACTATCAAGACATATAACCAAAGCCGATCATCAACTAGAAGTATATATAGGGCATGTGTTTACCTCCACTATTAGCACTATGGTAGAGAATCCACCGTCAGTGGCGCCATTGAGGAAATTGATTCCCTTAACCTTAAACATGAGCGAGAGCATTTCCCCAATGTACTTGCCCTCATAGAAGCCACCTCAGATGGCCCGAGTAGAGTCGTCCACCCCGTTGTACTCCCACATCGGGTGCACCCCGGCTTGGAATGACTAGATTCCTTGGCTAAGGGCAACATGCATGACCTGCTCGAGTGCCAATCCCTCGTCTACCAGCTTCGAGGTCTTCTGGCACGACTTCTTGACCACGTTGAACTCATCCGAGATGCACTACGGCTTCTAGGAGTAGCGCCTGGTCAGGGGAGTCAGAGTGAAGGGCATAAAGATGTCGCCCCAAGGAAGATATTCTAATATTACATTTGAGATGTAAAGCCACTTGTCGGTGTCAAAACCGGCGGGTCTCGGGTAGGGGGTCCTGAACTGTGCGTCTAGGCCGGATGGTAACAGGAGGCAGGGGACACGAAGTTTTACCCAGGTTCGAGCCCTCTTGATGGAGGTAAAACCCTACGTCCTGCTTGATTAATATTGATGATATGGGTAGTACAAGAGTAGATCTACCACGAGATCAGAGAGGCTAAACCCTAGAAGCTAGCCTATGGTATGATTGTATGTTGTGATTGTTGTCCTACGGACTAAAACCCTTCGGTTTATATAGACACCGGAGAGGGTTAGGGTTACACAAGGTCGGTTACAAAGGAGGAGATATCCATATACGTATTGCCTAGCTTGCCTTCCACGCCAAGTAGAGTCCCATCCGGACATGAGACGAAGTCTTCAATCTTGTATCTTCATAGTCTAACAGTCCGGCTAATGGAGATAGTCCGGCTGTCCGGAGACCCCCTAATACAGGACTCCCTCACCACTCCTCTTGCATGTTCTCGTCGGTATCCATGAAGTCCCAGTCAAGTACTTGGAGCCGGCCACCTTGTTGATGTTGGCGCCGCCACACTCACACTTCTTGTTTGCGTTGATCTGTAGCTTGACACAAAAAGAACTTGTGCCACAGACCAAGATGCGTCTGGTAACACAAGAAGGCTTTCAGAAAGTGTGACAAAGCACACGATGTGAATGATGGAATTTGGGAAAGGTGGTGGAGTTGAAGTTAGTAGAAGTGGAGAGGACCCTGAAGAAGGGATGACTCGAAAACCAGAGCCCACGGATGAAGAACCAGACAGAACTGTTGGGGAACGTAGTAATTTTAAAATAATTCCTACGCACACGCAAGATCATGGTGATGCATAGCAACGAGAGGGGAGAGTGTGTCCATGTACCCTCGTAGACCGAAAGCGGAAGCGTTAGCACAACGCGGTTGATGTAGTCATACGTCTTTACGATCCGACCGATCCAAGTACCGAACGTACGACACCTCCAAGTTCAGCACACGTTCAGCTCGATGACGTCCCACGAATTCCGATCCAGCAAAGCTTCGAGGAAGAGTTCCGTCAGCACGACGGCGTGATGACGGTGATGATGATGCTACCGACGCAGGGCTTCACCTAAGCACCGCTACGATATGATCGAGGTGGATTATGGTGGAGGGGGGCACCGCACACGGCTGGGAGAGATCAACAGATCAACTTGTGTGTCTAGAGGTGCCCCCTGCCCCCGTATATAAAGGAGGGACGGAGAGGCCGTCCCTAGAGGAAGCGCGCCAAGTGTGGGTAGTCCTACTAGGACTCCCAAGTCCTAGTAGGATTCCCCTTTCCTTTCCAGAGTAGGAGAGAAGGAAAGAGGGGGAGAGGGAAAAGGAAAAGGGGGCTGCACCCCTTGTCCAATTCGGACCAGAGGGGGGGCACGCCTCTTTCCTTTTGGCCTTTCTCCTCTATTCCCGTATGGCCCAATAAGGCCCAATACTTCTCCCGGTGAAGTCCCGTAACTCCCCGGTACTCCAAAAATACCCGAATCACTCGGAACCTTTCCGATGTCCGAATATAGTCGTCCAATATATCGATCTTTACGTCTCGACCATTTCGAGACTCCTCGTCATGTCTCGACCATTTTGTGATCACGAACATGACAAGGAGTCTCAAAATGGTCGAGACATGAAGATTGATATATTGGAAGCCTATGTTTGGATATCGGAAGTGTTCCGGGTGAAATCGGGATTTTACCGGAGTACCGGTAGGAACCCCCCGGGGACTTAATGGGCCTTAGTGGGCCTTGGTGGAAGAGAGGAGAGGCGTCCAGGGCAAGGGCCATGCCCCCTCCCCCCTAGTCCGAATAGGACAAGGAGAGGGGGCGGCGCCCCCCTTCCTTCTTCTCCTCCACCTCTTTCCCCTCTCTTTCCTAGTCCAACAAGAAAAGGGAGGAGTCCTACTCCCGGTAGGTGTAGGAATCCTCCTGGCGCGCCCCTCTCTAGACCAGCCGCACCCCCCTGCTCCTTTATATACGAGGGCAGGGGGCACCCCAGAGACAACAATTGATCGTTTGATCTTTTAGCCGTGTGCGGTGCCCCCTCCACCATAGTCCACCTCGATAATACTGTAGCGGTGCTTAGGCGAAGCCCTGCGTCGGTAGAACATCATCATCGTCACCACGCCGTCGTGCTGACGAAACTCTCCCTCAACACTCGGCTGGATCGGAGTTCGAGGGACATCATCAAGGAACATTACTAGAACCTTGTAGGCTGAAAGACATAAGAAAAAGGGTTGCAATGGACAAGAAGTACATGCAAGCACTCCGGTAGAAACAGATGTACAAGGAACGATAAGGATCAATTACAACAACACTCCAGTTGGAAACAGAAGGTAAATAATGTGAGCTTGGCAAAATGAAAGCACTTGGATGAGAGTCCGGTTAGAAGAGGAATGATAGACACAACACTCTGGTTAAAACAAGATAGGGAAGGAATAAGAATGATATAAATTGGACAGCACTCGAGTGTAAATGGAAGGAATGGAACATGGATTTTACAGGATGAGAGGATACTTGATGAAATCAACAACCCACTGCCTCCAGAGCTATTGAAAGAATGGCACAAGGGGTAAGAAAGATTTCACACGACACTCCGGTTGAGAAGGGAGGCAAAACTAGATAAGATGAGAGAGTTCGAATGAAAACACGGCACTCCGGTTAAATGGATAAGCAAAAGGAAAGAACAAGATCCTCACAATTCGAGATGAAGAGTGAAGAGAGCAACATGACAATGCTTCCAGAACAAAAGAATAGACGCTAGATTGTTGGAAAGAAAAAAGAACGGAGAAGATGAATGACAACTCTCTCAAATAAAATTGAAAGAGCATGCTTACGATGAAAAGGTTGAACGGAGTTGTTGGAAAAAGAACAACGAAAAGAGTAAGCTTGTTGTGGGCTTATGGAAGACTTCTCAAAACTATGAGGTGAAATTCTGCCACTAACGAAAACAAAAGATTGGATTGTTATGAACAAGGAGATGAGAAACTTATTTCACCGGAAGGATAAATGAAGAACTTGGGTCGTTTATGAGCACCATAAATAGCAACAATCCTTAGGGAAAGCTTTAGGTGAAATATAACCCAAGATAACTCCAATGAAGAGATTGATGGGTTGCAAAGGATCTCATGACCGAATTGAAAAAGATGGGTTTAAAATATGTCATTCCGGACAACTTGTGAATCATGAAGCATGAAGGGAAATTGTCAATAATGACATAACACCACCTCAAAAGATGAGATATGAAAGAATTACACTTCAGAATGCAAGATGAAGAATGCTTGAACTCCTCAAAACAAAACATGTGTAAAACACCATGTTTATTTGAGAGTAGCTTGGCAGATCTTAGCTCCAAGAGAAATCTTGAAGAACAATTGAAGAATGGAAAGGAGTCCTTGATGAACCACCATGTAGAGCCTCCATGAAGAACTCCAGTAACAAAATGATGATCAAAAGAAAGAGAAGTTGACAACACAAGGTGAAGCCTTATAATGATTTATATGGATCTCCGTGGTGATATAATTGCGAGAGCTTGGAACTCCGGGAAAGAAAAGATGAAACAATTGAAAACCGAGAACTTGATGAGCCTCCGGAATAAGGAATTGAATTTACTCAATGAAACAAGAATAAGAATTACATTATGCTTATCCTTCACCAATTTAAATTGATGACAAGCAACGGATTTTTGCATACTACTTATTCTCGTAGAAAGGATTAAGATAGATATAGCGCCAACTTGAAGAGGCCTTCAACGAACCACCGGTAGGATTTGGAAACAACGAATGAATTGATATGAAAACGAAGGAAGAAGAAACTTGAACAAACCACCGTAAGAATTGAAAGAGAACGAAGAAAAAAATAGAGAAACACCGGGAAGAATTAGAGAATGAATGAAGATACTTGAGGGGATTTAGATACAAGTGAACGAAGAGATCCCGAGCTTATTAGAGAAATTTGAATGATGCACCGGTAAGATTTGGAGAACGAGAGCTGAAAGCTGGCATCAAGCTTGAACTACGCATCATTGAGAGAACGGATAAGGTATGGAGGAAAAACTCTTCTTCGGTCTTCAAAATCCGAGAATGACGATGAGAAACACCGTCATGAATTGTTGAGACACTCCGGAATAATGAAGAATATAAAGGTTGAATCAACAATGAAAGAATTTGAAAGATCTTAGACACAGACATATGGCCACTGGTAGAAAAAGGGCCTATAGTCCCGGTTCGTAAGGGCCTTTAGTCCCTGTTCCTGAACCGGGACTAAAGTGTCGGTACTAATGCCCCGACCCTTTAGTCCCGGTTCAATCCAGAACCGGGACTGATGGGCCTCCACGTGGGCAGTGCGCAGAGCCCAGGCAGGAGACCCTTTGGTCCCGGTTGGTGGCACCAACCGGGACCAATAGGCATCCACGCGTCAGCATTTCTGTGGCTGGGGTTTTTGTTTTTTTTTTGAAAGGGGGGTTGGGGG
>NC_057797.1:37600942-37604405 GCF_018294505.1 Triticum aestivum | reverse complement strand
GGGGTTAATTTAGGTGTTTCATATATTGTGTTAGCTAGCTATAATTAATAGAGAGAAGTGTCCTCTCTTACGTCCGTGCTTGGTCGATGCTACGTACTATACATACGTATAGAGAGGACTAGATACGCTAGTTAGCTAGTAAGCAAACGAAGGAAACAGAAGATCGTCATGAACATATATGCATACAGAGAGAAGTGATATCGACCACTTCTCCTTCTCCGAGAGATTGGTCGAACAACAAGTTCTCATATATCTATCTGACACTACCGGCTACATATATACAATAATTATCTCTTACAAATATAATCATACGGACTCATGGTCCACATAGTATTCTCCGTCTTCAGCGATCACTTGGTCAAGAAAGAATGCCATCAATTCCTCTTGAATTGCTCGCATGCGAGCTGGTGCTAGGAGTTCATCCCGCTTCCGAAACATCTAATTTGAAGAAGGGGGTCAATACATATATATATGAATGAATGAAACTCAATACAAATGATGGTAATAAAATAAAATTGTGAATGTTGTTATTTACATACTTCATATTGTTCGTCAGAGTACCCGCCCCGCTCACAGGTCGTGTGGCGGATGGACTCGCAGACGTAGTATCCACATAAATCATTCCCTTGTTCCTGCCACAACCACTTTAGAAGAAATAGAGGTCAATCAAACTGATAAGCAAGAATGCTAAATGGTATTGATGAAACTAGCGCTTGAATCACTAGGAGATGCGCGGAACATGCTACTATAGTACTTACTTTCGGGTGTCTAAATTCCAGCTCCTTCGGCAGTCCCGGAACTTTTCTGGTGAATTTTCTCCAAACCCTGCCGGACAAAGAAAACAATTACTTGATATCAGGAAATGAACAAAGTTGCTGATATGGTGGATAATGATCGATTTAACTTACTTCTTGAGGATTTCAGTCATGTCCGCATACTCCTGGGGATCTTTTCGTTTAGAGTCCAAGACGGTTACTACTCCCTGCTCAAGCCTAATCTCTAGGAGAATATAGTGGAAACTGCACACGCATGCATAACTCATCAATTACATTACTATAACCTGGAGTAATATATAAGGGAAACCGAATATGCACAAGACAGTAACACTCACTTGAAGTTGTAAGGAAAGAATATTATATCTTTGTTTTCATTTTTTTTGAATGATCGTAGCAAGTTGGCCTCGGTATCTCCGGGACGATGTTCAACCTCAGTTGCATCTATGAGATATGTGTTAACGAACCCAATATCACCGATTTGTCTTTTCTTCAATTCGACGATCTTCATTCTGCATAATATAGTGAGGATAATTATAAATGCATGGAATGAAAGAGATGAGCTATATAGAGAGACTTAATGACAGAAGTAGTAGTACTTACAGACAGTAGCAGGTGATCGTTGTTTTATCGAGGACCAATTGATTGAAAAACTGATAGAACTCCTCAAATGGAATAGGCAACAGTTCAATTCCAACGAGGTCATGCTCCGGTTTAACTCTCGCATACAAAGTACTCCTCCCTGCAGACTCTCTGCAGATTTTCAAGTACCAATCATCTAATCTTCGCATCATCGTTGTTAAAGATTTTTCATCTTTGACGAGAGGCTTCCCGTACTCGTATCTGTGTATCTGCACCTCCATGGGATCATAATGTACATCATCGGGCAGGTAATCGTCAACATTGCCATAACCGGGCACCATCCTCGGATCGACGATGTCGCTAGGCACCTTGAGGGGGGGGCACGATTGCTTCGCTTGTTCACCGAGCTGGGCAATTTGTTTCCCAGCTGCTCGTCGTTCTTTCAGCCTTTGATCACTGACTGTACTTCCCGTCCGCTCCGCTTCGGCCCATGTCTTTGCAATAATGCGCTCATAGTTGCCTTTCGGCGGAGACTTGGGTGGTTTTGCCAGGGCAGCCAGAGTGCGCTTCACTTTCACCGGATCTACCTTCTCCTCCGGAGGTGGATGTCTCTTTGCTTTCAACCCTTGAAACCAGTCATCCACTTCGGTTCACGCGATCTTCGCGTTCTCCTCCGGGGTCCTCTCGTATGGTAACTTCTCTGGAGTCTTCAGAGAAGGACCGAATCTGTATGTCCTCCCGCCTCTGGTTGTACTGCTAGACGCTGACCGAGCAGACGGAGCGGTTGTCTTCTTTACTTTCTTACGAGGTGGAGGAGAAGGATTATGACGCGCCGGAGCAGCTGGAGCGGCGGCAGGTCTCTTCCGCCCTTGCTGACGAGGCGGAGAAGAAGGAGGCTGGCTGCTCGGGCGCGTCAGCGCAGGCGGAGAAGGAGGCGGAGTGCCGCCACGCGCCGGAGAAGGAGCTGACCGAGGGCCCTGATCGTCACTCGCCGGAGGAGGAGGCGGTGGAGGAGGCGGAGTGCCCTGACTCGTCGGAGGAGGAGGAGGAGGTGGAGGCGTCCAGTTCGGAAGGTTGATGAGCTCCTTCCGCCATAGGCATGGAGTCTTCAGAGTAGACCCCAGCCGAGTCTCCCCTTCACCGGTAGGGTGGCAATTTTGAGACTCCGTGATAGCATCCACGGGATAGCTGGCAGGAGCCGTCAAGGCATGCTCCGGCTGAAGCAGCTCGGTGGAAGCCACGCTGCTTCTGCGCTGAGATGGCGAGGTAGCTTCGGGGGAGGCTTCGGCAGTACGTTTGCTGCGATTTGCTTCTCGTTCCTCTATCGCGTCTACCCTTGCTTGCAGCGCCTGCATTTGGGTCTGCTGCACTTTTTTCCTCCTCTCATGGGATTTTTAACCGCCTGCGTCCGGAAACCCAACCTTCCACGGAATGGAGCCTGGCGTGCCTCGTGTCCGTCCAGGGTGCTCAGGATTCCCGAGGGCCATTGTGAGCTCGTCGTTCTCTCTGTCTGGAAAGAACGTCCCTTCCTGCGCTGCTTCGATATACTGCTTAAGCTTCCTGACTGGTATGTCCATTTGATCGTTCGTCCAAATGCACTTCCCTATTACAGGGTCCAAGGTTCCGCCAGCCCCGAAGAACCAAGTCCGGCAACGGTCTGACCAGTTAATTGTCTCTGGTTTGATCCCTTTATCAACCAGATCATTCTCAGTCTTGGACCACTTAGGCCGGGCTACGAGGTAGCCACCTGACCCCGTGCGATGGTGAAGCTTCTTCTTCGCAGCATTTTGCTTGTTTGTCGCCGACATCTTCTTACTCTTTTCCGATGTCTTGTGGGCCACAAATGCGGGCCAGTGATCTCTGATCTTCTCATATCTGCCAGTGATCTCTGATCTTCTCATATCTGCTCCTCTATTCCTTCTTCTTCTCCTCTTTTTTTCTTCTTCTTCCTCTTCTTCCTCTCCTTGTCTTCTCCTTCTTCTTCTCCTTCTTCTTCTCCTCCTTTACATAATATACACAAAGAGGCAATATACACAAGCATATATAATATATAAAAAAACAAGGGAGGGACGCCGGCCGGACCAACAGGCAGGGCGACGGCAACGGGC
>NC_057797.1:37599335-37600229 GCF_018294505.1 Triticum aestivum | reverse complement strand
GACGGCGTCGTGCGAGGGCACGGGCGACAGCGAGCGGGCGGCGACGGCGACCTCGGGCGGCTTGGGGAGGCGACGGCGACGTCGGGGCATCCGGCGTCGAGGAGCAGCGCAGCAGCCTGGTGGCGTTTGGAGAGAAGAATGGCGGGTGGGGGAAATTTCCCAAGTGTTTGGTTATATAGGAAAGGTATTGGTCCCGGTTTGTGGCTCAACCCGGGACCAATGCCCCCCTTTAGTCCCGGTTGGTGCCACCAACCGGTACCAAAGGCCGCCTGAAAAGAGGCCTTTGGTCCCGGTTGGTGGCACCAACTAGGACTAAAGGGGGGCATTGGTCACGGTTGGTGCCACGAACCGTGACCAATGCCACCTTTAGTCCCGGTTGGTGCCACCAACCGGGACCAATGGCTTTGTGCTGCCCCGCGCCCAAAAGTTTAGTCCCACCTTGCTAGTTGACAGCGCCCAACACCTGTTTATAAGCTCTGCTGCCTCCTCCCTCTCGAACTCCTCTGAACTGCAGGCCTATAGGCCTAATCTGACATTGCTTTGCCTGTGGGCCTATTAGGCCTTCTGCGGGCCGGAATCCTGGCCCATGTTGGGTTTCTAGTCGTATTCAGGCCGTGGTGGCCCAATAGGTGGCAATTTTTTTTATTTTTTTTCTAGTTTTTTGTTTTGTTTTTTGCATTATTTATTTCCTTTTGTTTTTTGCTTTATTTTTTAATTCTTTTTGCTTTTAGGTCAGAAAAATTATAAACTTTCTGTTAGTGCCATTAATTTTCAAATTTGAATAGTTAAAATTTGAATTCTTTGAAATTTGTGTGAATCACAAGTTTGTGATTAACTTTACTATAAAAATATTTTTTTCCAGTTTTTTTGTTTTGTTTTTTGCATTATTTATTT